>NC_072460.1:16838157-17130657 GCF_027596085.1 Anoplopoma fimbria
GGTGTCTCGGCCCGCTGTTCAACCAGCCAGCATGCTGGGATTTGAGGAAGGGCTTTGTGCCGAGTGGGCCGCCAGCAGCAGCTCTGGTTTCCCTGTTTCTCCTCCCCACTTCCCTGGACGGTCAGACACTCAGACATGGGGACATCCCCCCTTCTCTTCCCCTGCACTGTCTCTTTAAAAGCCTGCTGCTCTTGGTCTTCTTCATCTCTCTGCCTGGGAAGCAGCGACTTCAGGAGAGCGGTATGATTTAGGACGTGAAGCTTGAATGCATGAACCCCTCTTCTCTCTCCAGCCTCCCCCACCTCACTTCCTCCTATGCTGATGTCATTCTGCAGCAGAACCTTTTTTTATTCATCCATCCCCCCACTGTCTAGCCGCTCTCCCCATCATCTCTCCTCGACTCATTAAGTGTGAAACAGGGTAGACGTCATCTTAATGATGACTTAATCTGAACTTTTCTACAGTTGGGATGCCATGCTCATGGAGGAGGAGATGAGACAATGGTCCTGCAGAACAGGAATAATGTTTAAAAGTAGCCTCCTACAACCAAGTGCCCTGTAATTTTACCATGGATGATATGTATTCAGGAGTCAAATGTCAAACAAAAAAAAGGAAGCAAGGGCAAAATTAAGATCATGACTCATCGCGTTATCTGCCAACCACACGTACTGTATCTGCTGCTCTTCATTCACAGCTCCTTAGAAGTGGATCCATATCAGGAGATTTCAGGAGTGTCATGAAATGGGTTTCTGTTATCTCTTGTTTTTGCCATCACATCATCATCACCCACACTTTTCAGACATGGGGAAGCGGGGGAGTAGCTGGAATCCCGGGGTGAGGTCAGTTGAGGGTTGCACGGGGAGTTTCTTCTTGTCAGGATGAGCTGCTGTTAGCCCGGCTCCGATTTAAAAAAAACTTGTGTTTATAACTGGTTGGACTACAGCGGTTACATTAACAAAACGAGACGGATGGCAGACGCACAGACGAGGGAGGAGGATACTTCTCCCATCCATAAATGCCCCTGACAGGCCTGCGAACACAAAGGCTTATATTCTCTCAGTTTGAGGCTCATCCTTGAAAACAAGTTTATATACGCGGCAGGGTCTGTCATGCCCTTCGGCCTGGCGTAATAAAATTAAGTTTGGACACTGGCAGACAGCCCACCATGGAAGCACGCCTGAGGTTAGCGTCTGTGAACTGTGTGTGACGGCTCTTGTCAGATAGACACAGGAAGGGCAAGAGAATATATGGTCCCCTGTCGAAAGTGTATGTTGTTTTCATGAGTGAAGATGGTCAACTCACATGTTTGTATGTCAGTCCCACGCACACCCTCCTCATCATCATCATCATGGGAACTGCTGAGGGCTGACTCTCTCTTCAAATAACTTAATAATCAAACAACAGTAACTGCCTCCTGTTTAACTTCAGCCGGTGCCAGGCAGGGATGAGGGAGTGGATCACACCGAAGGAGTCAAAGGGTCAAGGGCTGTAAATATTAACAGATCTGCCCAGGAGAGTATGGAAGGAGGAGACAGCTTCTGGTGCCTGTTGAATGTTGGACCTTTGAGAAAACATACATTTATAACCACATGTTTTTGGAACTGCTCAGAGTGAGATTATAGTGCGATTTAAAAACTATGTCCAATGATGGATGACCCTCTAATGGAGATAGTAGTATGTTTCAGTGACATGTCAGTGATGTGCATTAGCTCACAAATTGTTTGGCCATGACCAACACATGCCAGGGTCAGCCTGTCCATTGAGGTCTTGTTTTGAAATGAAACCAGTCAGTGTTAGAGCTGCAAGAGCACAGCTTGTATATTTGTGTTGCCAAGCATTTCTTCATCCAGGTTCTCATCGTTACATGCAGACAATAGGGCCCTTTGTCTCACGGCAGAAATTGTTTTCTGTTTTCCATTTACGTAATTTCACTATGACTCATTTCTTTCTTAATTTATTGGTCTTCTGGAAAGGTTGAGTTCATTTTCTGTTGTCAAACTTTGTAAACACCTATGATAATCAGGCCAGTAGGTTGCGAGCATTAGCGTCTGCAAAGGTCAGTTGGGACATACTTAGCTTGGCTACACTGCAGTCTGTCTCAAACACAAACATAAAATTCAGGTTTAGCTTTTACTGGTCTGTTGGTAAAAGGGGGGTTTAAATAACGAGCCTGTGTGTGTTTCACTGGAAAAAGAAGTCAGTGTGGAGGGTGACGATGTGTTTAAAGGGCCTGTGGACTTTGCTGTCACGTCTGCTATGTTGAGTCGGGAATGCCCAGAGGACATCATGTCTACTTTGGAGTGGAGTTAGCCATTGGTCAGGGTCGCCCTGACTCATACTTTGCTAGATTTAATCTCTGACTGCCAGGGGGCCTGGTTTGTTTTAACCCCAGGTCACTAAATGACTCACATCTATGTTAAATAAAGACTACCCTTTTATATGGCAATAAGCAAATGACGCCATCGTCCGTGTGTTACAATATAAAATTCCACTGGCTGGAATTCAAATTAGCCTCTCATTTTTGAGATGGAAATGTGAGGTCACCTCTGGCCATTACTGTCTCTGGATGTGCATTCTGTATGTATGCATGTGTGGGTGAGGCTGGGGTTGTGGGGGTGCACAGACAGAGTGTTTCAACAGCTGCTTCAGCCCACCCCACCCCCGATCATCACGTTTAATACAACAGGCTCTCTATCTTGAGGTGAGAGGACTGGACCCCCTGACGTGGGCATTGTGGAGAGGTGTGAACCACCAGCAGTTAAACTCCCTGCAGGAGGATTTTAGGGCGGCTGGACTGCCAAAGGGGAGGGAGGGGTTGCATTTGAGGGTGTAGGTGGGAAACAGTTTGGTATGAGAAATTGCATCGGCTCGACCACAAGTCATTTTTATGTTTTTCCAAGAGTGGCAAGATGTTTCAAATTTCTCACTTGCCACTTGTGAAATGCTTCTTTTTTTTTTTTTTTTTTTTTGCATGGTTGGTGGTTAAGAAAGAGCAGCTGCTGGTTTTCACACATTAACTGTGAACGCACCCATATGGATGGTATAAAACAACCACAGAATGATTGCTGCCTGCTCAAAAGTTGAAAGTACAAATGGCAATTGCTAAATCAGCTTGGTGTGGACTTCGCTGATTCAGTTACCAGGCTAGTATCTTCTTCCCAGCTGCAGAGTGGCTTAAAATCATTAAGGTCTAAACTATAAAATTAGTTTAGACCTTAGTTTGAGACAATAAACAACATTATTTGGCTACCTTGGCCTGCTGCACTTTTATGCTTTCGAGGATACCAGGAAAATGGTTTTGTGGTGATAGCGGTCTGGATTGTTCATCTGATCAACCTTGTTTGATGCAGGTTCAGATCTCAATGGCTCCTTTTCAAGATCATCCTGGAATGTGGAAATGTCTGTAGGTTGTCATAAAATAAAATCCCCAGGCCTATAGGCAACATGCATATCCTTTATCTGGTTCTTCCTGTACCATCTGACGGTTATGACAAGAAATGTGGCTTCAGCACAGCACAGTAGACTCTCTGTAGTCAGCACACGCCATCCCAGCAGGTACTGCTACTCTCATCATCTTCAGGCTCTTGGACAGCAGCACTGAGAACATGTGTGTGTGTGTGACAGTAGACGCTTGTCCATATGGCAGACCTAAGGACTCAAACAGCTTCTGTCTGGCCTTGGTTCTGAGAGGACATGAGGATATTCTTGTGGCTCCATGTCGTCTAGAATAAGTCATCACACGCTACTTGTCCTTCTCATTTCTGTCATTATGATGATCTCACTCTGAGTGCCCACGTGTGCTTTGATAAGTCAATATTGCTGCAGGATGACATCATTGAATTAGTCATTAATTTGTCCAGTGTGTCAACTAACTGTCTACTCCCATTGATCCAGGTTTCAATAAATGATGTTGGGGAAGTGGTTCCATAGAGATTTTTGTTATTTGCCTCCATTTCTCCACTTAGGGAGTGAGAGCAGTTAAGGTCAAGAGCTGCCTCTGGCTCAGGTCGCTACATCTGAGTTTCTCTGCTGATATGGAGCCACTCCAGTGTTTAAGCACTTGTTGATAGCTCTGTGTAAACTCCTGGGGTTACTGTACAGGTTTTTACTTTCGTGTTGCTGAGGTTTGAAGGCCAAACTCCTTTGTCTGTGCCACAATGTTCGTTGAGCTGTGTTTATGACTGCAGCCGGCACTGGCAGGCTTAACATATGCAATTTTTCCTCCCCCCTCTTTCTAGCTTAAAGCGTTTATAATAGTGTTCAAGTGACATCAGCTTTTGCAGCTGGGTGGAAGACAATTAAATGTGGAATGAGACTAAAGGGGCGGGGGGGTAACAGAGGAATTTGCCCTCTGACAACCTCCTTCTGTAACCTCATCATAAACCGTATTAGCCATGGCCATGCATGATAGTGTCACATCAGCAAGTTCCAGCACTCTGCATCACCCCTAATCTCCCAACCCCTCATAAAACGGTGGTTACAGTCTTGCAATTGTGGTGTGGGGAGGGCTATTTTTTGTAGAATGTCCTCTGATTGCTTGAGCTCCAAATGAGACAAACCCAGTTCTCAGTCACAGTGAATGTTGTTTACGCATTCCTTACTTGCAACCCAAATCGCTTACAGTTTAATAAATGCTTCATAAGTGGCTGCTGTACGGCAGCTGGTGGGGTCGACTATGCTAAACATTACTCAACTCGCACTCTGGTGAAATAGGTTTGACATTTGTCCACAGCAACATGAAACTTTACAAATGAGCAAGTGAAGAGTGGTTTAATTCTGCAGTAGACAAAACATTTCAGTGAACTACAGATTGGTCATGGCTTTTCAGATGCATCCTGAGCTTTGCCTGCTGTGATCCCCATCAAACCTGTGATGGTGCAGCTTTCAATGAGAAAGGAACAGACTCTGTCTCCTAGCTATTCTCGACCACTGGGGTGAGGCCCCCGGTAGCCCTTAGTGCGCCACCTAGTGGTACATGTAGCTACTGCCAAATGGTTATATTTAATTAAGAAAATGTTTTGGGGTTATTCTCAAAACAAGTTCTTTCTATATCTAAATGTGCGACAGAAATTCATGTAAATAAAAAACATCTAACTAAAATGCATCATTTCATTGAAGTTATGTTTGAATATCACCACAACATTCATGACAAGAAATGCTTTTTTACTGTTAGCCAGCCAAATTCTCTAGGATGCAGAGAAATGTATCGGTTTTAAAATGAAAAACTCATGTGGGCGCCAACAAAAACTCCAAAGCATGTGTTGAGGAAATATGACCCTGAATACATTAAATATGGATTTATAAAGGCCGGCAGTGATGGGTTTATGTAAACAGAATATTTATTTTGGTCATTACAGCTGACAGTGGAAATAAGACAAATTCAAAGCCCAGTTTATTTTTTTCCCCCATTTATTTGGGATGGGTGCCCTCCGAAGTATGCCTTGAGTTACAAAAGAACAGAGAGAACACCTTGGCCTAGACTCACTGTAGCTCAGACCCAAACCGATGGGTCTGTCCTTCAGCTGAACAGCTGACGATGCTTGCCCCCCTACCATTACATATATTTGCATACCCATCCCAAGAGTCGGTCATGCACTCCACCTCCTTTCACAAAGGAATTTGTAATGCAGCACTCAGCCGACTGCAGTTACAGCTTCATTAAATGCTAATGATACTAAGCTCTACCTTTTGAGCACACAGCTAGAAGATAAGGTGTAGGGCGGAGAAACGCTAGTTTAGCTCTAGACTGATCCTCACCAGATAAAGACCCATTAAATGCTAATTCCTCCTCATTAACTGTGCTTTTAGATTGTTATCAATCTGTGCTTGTGTGTCCGCACATCTGCGTGTATCTGTGTAAGGTAATGAAAACTCGCTTCAACCGCCAACTTGCTGATTAAAGCATGATCTGCTTGTTATGTTGTTTCCTGTATTTTTTCCCCTTTGAAAAGCTGCCACCGGCAACTACGGCTCAACTGTGTTCAGATCTGATTCAACAAAAAAAGATGCTGTGGCTTCCAGTTTCCTTGGCATCGTCAGTGTATACATGTTCCTCCAGTTGTGTTGCTTATTGCATACATGTGCTTGGATTCAGATTATTTGAAAAAGGATTTTGCCGTAGAAACATCGGTTGATTTCTGTTCTTATGCCTGCTCCCAAACTTTTACGGCCGTGTTGTTCAGCATAGGTAATCCTTTTTACAGTGGAGTTTGTTTTTTCAGAGTGTGGTCTGCTTTTGTTAAGTATTTACTGACTGCTTGCATATCTGTTTGAAAGAGGGAGATTCTCAGTTGTCTCAATGTGAGAGTCTCTAACCAGGAAGCCCCTCTGTGGTTTAGTTTATTTCACAGGTGGAGCTCTGAAGCTCTACTTGGATATTCCTGCGTCTGTTTATGTGGTCAGAAAATGCTTCTTGCTCTCCGAGTCGGACTGGTTTGTTTCTATTTTTGACTTCCAACGCAAACCAGGAGTTTCTTTACACATTTGGAATTGGCATTGCGAATCACTTCTCTTCTGAGGTAATAAGCCCACAGTATCAATGTGATATTAAAACCGATGATTTCTGCTCTGTGACCATCCCTTTGTTCTCCACACAGTAGAGTGTTTTCAAAACCACAGATGATGAAATGATTTGAAAGCTTTGTCCTGACCACCAACGCACTCTGGCTCCCTTATGCTAGATTTTTTTCCATAAACCATCCCATAACTTTCTTGCATTTTGTCATCTGAGGTAATAGGAAGGTTCAGTGGGATTACAAGGCCTTGGAATATTGCACGGTTTAACTGCTGTTTTGACTCATGCTGGCTCGCCAGTCTTCCCGTGAACCATGCTGAGAAGTTACCCTTCAGGGCAAAAAGCTAAGTTTAACCAAAATGTAAACTTTCATGCACTGTTGGAAGATCTGGCACAGGAAAGGGTGTGCTCTTCCTGTTTTGGAACCCCCTAGACACCATCTGGTCTCAGTGGTCCCTTGCCTCCTTTACCCACATCAATGCCAGCGGCTGTGTGTGTGTCTGTGATGCTTGTCGGCTCAAGTGGGTACAGAGTGAGGTAATGGCTAAGTCATCCACTTAAGACACATTATCTACTGGGGGATATGTTGTCCAACTTGACCATGTCCAAATGTCTGTTTTACCCATTAGCGAACCATCCCTCACTTTACTTTTTCTCTTTCATCTTTAAAGACTCACCTGTAACCTCAAGGATTTTTTTTCAGTTGAAGTGGTCGACCGGCCTTCTAGTAGTTGTACAGTGTAGCTCCCAGGACAAGTCTAGTGGCACAGCTGAAGAAACAAGAGCGTGACTCCACTTAGCCTGTCTGCTTTTGTGTTTTCCTATTGAACCTGCCCCACAGGGACGCTTGCGTGACTGTGTGAGTGTTTCTCCTGACTGCACATGTGGAGTGAATGTGTCCATGAGCATCGCATGTACACATGACATAGCAGCGGTTCCCCCTGGTTGTATCGGGATCATGTAAAACAGTTCTGCAACCTGTTAAAATGTTTTGCTTGTGAGTCAGAATACAGCTTGCTAAGCGGTTAAATGCGTTCAAGCATCAGGTTTAGCTGGCGGGAGGTCTGGAATGCAACTTTTAATTGAGGCCAGGCTAAGAGCTACAAACCGTATCAATGTAACATTAGATTAACAGCAAGTTGTTTCTCTCTTTGTCTCTTTTTTGCAGTGTGAGTGTGGTGATAGGAGCTCCAAAGGCCAACACCAATCAGGTTAATGTTACAGAGGGAGGATCCGTCTTCTACTGCCCATGGAGCCTCAGCCAAGCAGATTGTCACACCATTGAGTTTGATACTGAAGGTAAGCATTAGGATATAACTGTTGGGAAGGTCTGACAGCTGTACTATCAAATTAGCAGCTAAACCAAATGCTCTAATTTTATGATTTTTAATGGTTTATAGTTTGAGAGTTTGAGAAACTGGATATGGTGTTTAAATTATCTTAAAACAGCTGAGGTCTGCTGCTTCTCTGTACACTTTTGAAGCCATCAGAGCATTTCCTCTCTGTTCCTGTTGTCAGCAAACAGGTCAGGATCAGGCGTCAGCGTTCCACTCCACTGAGCTGTTGTCGGCTACTTTGGTTCCTGGACGCAGGGTGAACCTTTTTTCCTGTTCCTGTCCCCTCTTTGGGGATGAAAAGGATAATGGGGTGTTGAAGAGGTTTTTGAAGGATAATCTTTCCTTCATCCAGGTTGTGTTTGTGTTGCCTTGCCTCAGGAGCTATAAGCGAGATAAGCAACCAATAAACAAATAGATCTCACAAAGAAATGTCCTGTTTGTATGACCGGTGAAGCGGACACTGCCTGTCCTCACAAAAAGGCTCCAGATTAGTCAGAATTAGGTAAAGTGGTTTAAGAGAACACAAGGACAGCCAGTAGGTTGTTCAATGAATTGATTCATGTTTTAGTATGTTGTCAGAGTACCCATCAGCCTGTTTTGCACAATGGAGCAATGGCTGTGAGGAAAGAGACAATCAAAGCAAAATGACTGCTAACTTTTAGATTGAAACATACCCTAAAACACCCACCCACACACACACACACACACACACACACACACACACACACACACACACACACACACACACACACACACACACACACACACACACACACACACACACACACACACAGTTACCACGGTGCTTTTGGCTTCTTTCCTGAGATATCAAAACTTATCATTGTTGGCCAATTTAAATTCACCGTCCATAATGCACAATAGTGAGAAATATTCCACTGAGTGTTTCACAAGCCTGGTTGAACAATATGCTTTTATTGGACACACCACTGCTGGGTACCCTTTGCTCCACTATTTTTGCACTGTTTTTCTTGCAATATAAAATGTGGCGCTGGCTGGAGGCCACGGTGAGTGATGTCATGTACAAGCAGCCAGGCCTCACAGTGAAGGTTAGTCCCCTGAGCTGTCAGAGAGTGTCCTTCATATTTTCCAAGGGCTTTTGAGGGAGCCAATCAGAGTGCCAGAGCTGGTTCTGACATCTGGATCACAGCAGAACCACCATACAGTGGAGGAACACTCAATATATGGACATCTGCATGCTAATGTGGCTAAGCCGAACAGCTGTTACATAAATGACATTTACTGCTGCAATTCATTGACTGTAGCTGTGACGGTTTTCTCTGCCAATTCTGAAAAGACAGTCCGGAAAGACAGTCCGAAATCTTTTTTATGAAGTGAAATGGAAGTTAAAGTGTCTAAAGCTTCTGTAGTACATAATATTTTAATTGTATATAGTAACAAGAGATATCAAAATCAAATGATTTGCCTGGGTGGGCTTAGAATGTAGCGTAATACAAAGCTACAGAGGACTGTGTCTCCACACACAGCTTGTCACTAAAAGTTTCAGATTAATTGATGGATGTCATGATATTATTGATTTACATTTCCTTTTTTTTACAGGAAAAAAATTATTTTGTTGGAAAAATATATATTTTTTGTGTATACTGTCCAATAGGTTCACAATATTACCGAGGATGTGATCTGAAAGAGCTGAACAAACCATTTTTTGTTTCATCTCGCCTTTCTCCACTATGAATGCTAGTGTAAAGGAGTGCTATTCTCCATTAGAGTATTTGGTATCATAGGTCTCACTGTCTCTTGGTGAGTTTGAGCTCTGACCCACAGGCCATAGACCCTCTTAATTAGCCTAACTAATTGGGTCAAAGTGGCCAGTCCCCCCTCCCATCCACTTCCTCCTCCATTGAGATAAGAGCCTGTCTATGGAGCGGGAGCAGGAAAGGGGAGCAAGGGCAGTAGGGAGGGTGTGAGAAGGGCACATACAGGGTGGGAGGAAGGGAGGAAGGGAGGGAGGGTAAGAAAGCCAGAGGGGAAGGCGGAAAGAGGGAGAAACCAGAGCCTCGTTCCTCCGCTCTGTCCCCCTCTGTTCTCCTGCTGTCGGTACTCCCACAGGGGCAGCTGATGTGATGAGTGAATTTGGCCATTTGTCTTCCACCCCACTGACTCAGACAATAATACACACACACTCACACAGAGGCACTAACTCCACTAATGGCTGTCGTCTCTCACGGTTCAAAGGCGAGAGTGAGTCCACGGACGCACTCCAGACCCCCACACTCTTCTGCTGGTCCCTGGAGAGACTGGGCCCGGCACCATGTCACATCAGCGGACCGCTCTAACCGGTCTCCCAGGGGGACTCTAGTCAGATGGCATGTTGTTGGGGCCCGTCTCTGGGTTTCCCTCTATCTCCACTCGGAATCTCCTCCGACTCTTGTGGACAACAAACAGAACTTTTCATCACCCATTATGGTGACACAGAACTAATGCTGTACCTAATGCTGTCATGTGAGAACTTTAGCCTCTTAAGGCAATATGTGCTTCTCTCTCTTTTACATGGATAGATAAACGATCACAGTTATGAATTACTAGGGGATTTTCTGCTGCTACTACCGGCTGACTTGGTAACATGACTCAAGCCAACCGAGTCACTCACTGCCTACTATGCACTACATACTAAACATGTGTACAATCTTTCAACGTGCTTTTGTGTGTAGTTGATATCTTTTTGATTGATTCGATTTGGGAGGCAACCACTGTGCAGCTCTTACCGTTCCCTGCTGACTTTGCATTGGCCTTGTCCAAACAAAGAACCCTCAGTTAAGAAAATATTAAGGAAGTGTATTCTTTAAAAAAAAGCACCATGGAGCTAAGGCAGATTAGTTAAAGCAACAATCTTATATGGAGCCATTTGAAGTGCTGGTCATGTTATTAAATGTATGGCTATAGCACTTCTTTTCACACATAGACTTCTCTTGGGGCTGGACTTGCTGCTGTAGGCTCATGATGGATAACGTTTGCAGGAAACTCCGGTGTTGGAGATTAGGCAGAAATACAGTTGGGTTATTAAATATCTATAATCTCTCTTCTTACTGTCTTTGATGAGGGGGAGCAGCACTCCCTGAAAGTAAAGGAGAGAAAAAGGGCGTATAGACATGGAGACTAGGGCAAGATAGTGTAAGAAAAATGAATAGGAAGATGGAGATAATATTGAAAATGAAAACAGAGAAAGAGGGAGAGAAGTGTGTGCCCAAACAGAGATGACTGAGTTGCTATGAGGAAGCCGGGCCAGAGTGTGTATGTTATCCTTGGACCCCAGCCCCTTCGCTGTTTCCACAAAGACATGGAGCAGCTCCAGGCTGCCGAGTTGGCTGGGAGGAAAGACCGGGGGCCGACAGCCTGCTTTCTTCACATCAACATAGGTCATGATCTCTTGCAGTATCTAGCCTCAGACCCAGTTCTGCTCTTTTTCAATATGCCTGTGGTTTGACAAAGTCTTCAGGGGCAAATATTCTGAGTACTGCAAAGGGTTAAGTAGGAGTGGTTCGGTTGCTTTTGACCATTTGAATTTTCCTTAAAGATGTCAGCTCATACTCTGAAGCCCTCATTGTGTGAGTTGATATGGAAGTGATGTGACTTCCTTGCCTAATCAATTTGTTTGCATTTCATTCTCCATTGCAGCAAAGACGCAACATCTGTCTGCCAATAAAGTTGTGTCTTTAAATCCGACTCCCCAGACCATCTGTCATGCATGTCACCTGCTGCTGTCAAAGCGTTGAAGTGGGAGATCAGTGTTAGTGGCCAGGTGGTCAAACAGAGGGAGGGGTCAGCAGAGTTAAGCTAGTCCAGTCCAGACCCGGCCAGGCTAAGAGAACCACTATCTTCTGAACAATCATACTTTTTAAATCTAACCCTAATTGTCTTTGCATAAAAAATAGTGTAACAACTGGTGCTAAGCTTTCTTTCTGCCAATCGTCCAGATGTTCCCAGGGCCTGGGAAAGGAAGGAAGAATTAAGAAACTCAAGACCCTCATGAAGGAATGCATGTTTTTTCATAGTGCTATTACTCATTGTCATTTTCGTATGTTTTTCCCAGGGGATCGCACCGCCTTGCTCAACAACACAAAACATCAGGTTGATTTCAAGTCCCACCAATGGTTCGGCGCAACTGTGCGTTCTCACGGTGACACAATTCTGGTAAGGAGACCCTCTCAAAGATGATTTTGGGGGTTGGGCTGCACCACATCACTTGTGCTCTCTGCTGTTATGAATATGTCTTTCAGGGGAACCCTGGACTGGCCACATGGCTGTGAGAAACGGTCTACTTTGACTGATGTCTCACAGAAATTTGTCTCACACATTAAGTTGTTGTCACTGGGGTCCAGTTTTCACCTCCATTTTCGACACACCATAAAGTAATGTTTTGTGCCTCCCAACATCAAAGTTGAGCCGCCTCTTGTTTAGTCTGATGGTATGGGTTGTGACCTGGGTTGAGTTACGGTGGTTACCCTGCTCCAGATGTACCGCTGACCTCAGCCTGGGTCTCCTCCTAAGTTCACCAGTGTGATGTTGCAACTGGAAAAACATCTCCCACCTAAAAGCTCACCCCATTCATCACCACATCTCCCCCCTCCCCTTTTCCTCCCCCTGCAATCCCCATCTCTCTCCACCTCCTCTCTAACCCAGGCTTGTGCCCCGCTCTACTCCTGGAGGACTGAAAAGGATGTCCCCCACTCAGACGCTACAGGAACTTGCTACCTCTCGGTCCATAATTTCACCAAATTCGTGGAGTACGCTCCCTGCCGCTCAGGTAACTGTCACCTCTCTATGTAGGAGTAATTTAAGGGGAAATTTTTTGTTGTTGCAGTAATGCCTTGAAACTAGAGGTTCTGGAATATTATAGTTATTATGTCAAATAATTCAAGATGCACTGCTGCATTCCTGCGTGTTTCAGAGATCAGTGATGCGGTCGGACAAGGCTACTGTCAGGGAGGATTCAGCGCTGACTTCACAACGGTAATAACTAAGGATCTGTTGGTGAACCACCAGAGGTTTCTGGGGTAATCATTCCCTTTTCCATTATAGTAATTCTGAGTTTTATCTTTCAGGATGGCAGAGTGGTATTGGGAGGGCCAGGTAGCTACTTCTGGCAAGGTATGTAGGGCGTACCAATCAGCCACGTGAAAATCTGGAAAAAACAAGCCTCGAAATGTTCCTCCAAGTTTATTTTCATTTCACTTTGGTCTTACTTCAGGTCAGGTGATCACTGCGGCTAAGGAGGACATCATCAAATCATACTATCCAGGCTTCTTCATGCAGTCTGTGGAGGGACAGATCCAAACCAAACAGGTGAAGGCTGAACATGATGACAGTTACCAAGGTAAGGGAAGCTATGATGCTTTTATGATAAAGGCACATTTACACATACCTTCATTTGTTCGCCATGCAAGCTGAGGTTGACGTCTGTCCTCTTCTCTACAGGCTACTCTATTGCTGTTGGGGAATTCAGTGGTGATCAAGTGGAAGGTAAGTCCATATAATAGGGTATGCATACACATGGCCAATGGTAGGTGAGGCGTGGAGGAGGTAAAACACAGTAATGGTAATAATGACAGTCACATGGCAATGCAAATATTAAAGCTGGAGGGAACATAAGCTACAATATTTTACATGACTTTTACATGACTATTGAGCAGAAAACGTCGTCAATACTGGAATTCTTTGCCCTCCTGCTGGGTTTGACCTGTATATTTTCCCCCTTAAATCTTTGCTTCATGTCTCTGTGCACCTCAGATTTCGTGGCCGGCGTTCCAAAGGGACTCATGCTTTATGGTTCGGTAAGAAAGCTTAATCATCGCCATTATTTTGGCTTGGATTTTAGGATGAAAGGCCTGGGCTTTAGACTTTGGACCGATACAGGGAAAAAAAAACAAAAAAAAACCTTAGTAATGATGTCACAGTGGGAATTATTTTTGCAGTGAATTCCATACCAGAGACGGTGCTTATATTGGACCGTATAAAAAGACCTTTACCATATGTGGCTGCTGTGTTGCAGGTGTCTATTCTGAACGGAACAGATCTGAAGACCATGATTAACTACACTGGTGAGCAGGTGAGTCAAAGAGCTCCAGCCTCAGCAGAGCAAACGCTCCTTCATGCTCCACTTCTTCTGTGTTTTCATTGCCTGGTTCTTCATGAGAGCTCTTAATTTGTTGGGACAGTGTAAGCAAAAATAAGTTCCTTTACAACCTTCTCTTAACTAGATTTTGGTCTCTTGAGGGGAAAGTGCAGTGGCAGTTTGTGCAAATGGTTTTGGGAATATAAAGGAACCGAGCTCATTTAAACAGTGATGATTGACTCAGCTGAATAAATAAAATCACAAGTGAATTTGCTTACACTCTAGTAATTCAGACTGCTCTTACAATTTGCTTTACCGACTTAAGGTTCATGACAGAAAATGCAGAAAATTAAACTGATCTGGAACAGAAACGGCACCAAACTAGGCGTCGCCTGTTAAACCCATCAGGCCTTTATGTTTCCTTTAAGCCTCCCTTTTTTTCTAGTAATGCAGAGTGTAGTATGACTGTTTTGCATTATCTAAGAACAAACCAAATATAATTATGTTATTGTCCTTTTGATGATGAGATTTTCAGTCATAGGAACCCTTTTTTTTTTTTTTACAGATGGGATCATATTTTGGGTATGCAGTGGCAACAACTGACATCAACAGTGATGGGTGAGTAGTCACCTCTTCCCGATCTGTTTTTCTCATCCTCCCTGCTGTCCTCAGTAGTAGATTGGATGCCACCAACAACCCATTACAGGCGTCAATGTGTCTGAGCTTGAATTAGTTTGTGATTTTTCCTTTCTTGTCTGCAGGATGGCTGACCTGCTGGTGGGAGCTCCCATGTTCATGGTTCGGGGCTCTGATGGCCGTCTGGAAGAGGTGGGACGGGTCTATGTTTACCTACAGCAGAGCCCCCTGAACCTGGAGCTCCGCCCACCTCACCTGACAGGCACCCAGGTGTATGCGAGATTTGGCAGCACCATTGCACCTTTGGGAGATTTGAACCAGGATGGTTTCAATGGTAAGAATGGGGACTGTAGCACGGGGATAGATTGAATATTAGAAGTAAAATGAGTTAGTATAATGATTTTTTTTGTTTTAACATCTTAAATTGTATGCAAAGGAGTTTTAAGTAGTACCAGCTGTTTTAAAGTTTTAACAATAATAAACCCGCTTCATAATAGGCCTCTTTCTACAATAGGCCTTTACTTATGAGAAGAGCCAATTTGAATTCATCCTGAATTTGCTAAAACTTCAGTTTACGACCAAATACCAGCAAATATAATGACATGATTAGCCTCAGCTGTACTTTGTGTTTACTGCTAATTACCAAACATTGCATGTAGGCCTAAGTAAAGCCCCACAGAGCCGCTGGCTGTACACTTTCAGTCTTGTTAATTAAAGGAATGTTCAGCCGTGTGATATTAACTGCTTTCTCTGTTAACTTCCAAAAAAGGACAACTGTGGCTACAGACTAATATTTTTCCTCACTTTTCACCTTTGGCAGATGTGGCTATCAGCTGTCCGTTTGGAGGGGAGGATCGTCAGGGACTGGTCTACATCTATAATGGATACTCAGAAGGACTCAGGGAAAAGCCATCTCAGGTGCTGACTGGCCAGTGGGCTGCTGGTGCGATTCCTGCCAGCTTTGGATTTGCCCTCAGAGGAGCTAAGGACCTTGACATGAATGGATATCCAGGTGAGTGAGGTTGTAAGAATGCAATGGCCACCGTTAGCTTTTTATAGTTTTAGTATGTTTTTTAATTCTGATCCTTTATTTCCTCAGATCTCATTGTTGGTGCCTTTGGTGTTGATAAGGCAGTTCTCTATAGGTATGTCGTATTGAGTCACATACTGTATGTTATCATGAAGTCTGTGTGTTTATTTGCTTATTTACTATCTTGCGTAGCAATTCAATACACATGTCTATACTGAATATACTCTTATCCAAGCCTAGCATAATGACCGGAAAGAGAGGGAAACTGCTTGCCTGGCTCTGTCCAAATGCAAAAAAAAATCCATCTACCAGTACATCCAAAGCTCCCTTTGCTTACACATCTATCTTGTTTGTTTAATCTATAAATGTTTAATCTGAGTCAAAGCGCAGGTTTAAGAGGTACTTGTTTGTCAATTTTTTTAACTTTGGACAGGGCGAGCTCGATGTTTTGCACTAGTTTCTGATCTTAGTGCTAACTAAGCTAACTGTCTCCTTAGCGGACAGATATGAGTGGTATTGATCTTCTCATTTCACTCTCAATAAGCATATTTCCCTTAATGTAAACCTGTTCCTTTTAAATGCCAGTGTGTATCATTTCGGGAAATCTCTTAGCAGAAGTGGAATATCATATTTCTTTATCGTATGTTTTTATTAGCGTCTAATGGCCTGAAACTAAAAATCGTTGTGTTTTTGTTGGCTTAGAATGAGCCCTTCATATCTGCGTAGGGAGTAGATCTTCTTCACGGAGTCCCGGTCTTCATTCTACTTTATTTTGTTACCCACAGATCCCGTCCAATTGTTGACACCATTGCCTCTCTGACAATTAACCCCACCATGATCAACCCTGAAGAGAAGAACTGCATGGTCATCAATGGAAACACCAGTGTTCCTGTTTCCTGGTGAGTGTTCAGCAGCTTTTCCAGTACCAACACTCAGCTTCCTGTGACTCTGCCTCAGTTATGCTCTGTTGGTATTAATTTGACCCAACTGCAAAAAGATGAGTGCTTCCTCATTTCCCCTACATGCATAAATACTCCAATCCTAATCAGGA
This sequence comes from Anoplopoma fimbria, assembly GCF_027596085.1. NCBI lineage: Eukaryota > Metazoa > Chordata > Actinopteri > Perciformes > Anoplopomatidae > Anoplopoma > Anoplopoma fimbria. The sequence continues at coordinate 16,854,817 of NC_072460.1, forward strand.
AGTTCTGATAAGGAATATGCTTTCCATCAGCAGTCACGGTATTTATTTGTACCCTTAACTGCTCTTATCTAACCTATTTTCAGAATATCTTCATATCACACGGTTTCTGTTGAGGAGCAGAGAAATAACTTGCTGAATAGCAGCATTGTTAACTTTTTTTGGCCTCAACCAAATGTGCACCGCTCCAGAAAAGGGGGAGAGGAAACAGACGACTGTTGCTCGCTGCTCGACATGGTTGACACCGCGCTCACATGTCTGCTTTACCCCCCTTTTCCAGATCCTGATCCATAAAGGAAACTCTTGTATACACATGTGTCTTGATTACACTACGTTGCCTGGTGATGAGGAGTTTTTGGTGGGGGTGAAAGGAGAGCACAAGGGATAATGGGATGGGGAGGGGCTGGAAGGCTTTTGCTGTTGCTTTTGAATGAGATATTGTTTGGTGGTGGAACACAGCTGGGAAACATCAGGACACGTAGACTCCTGTGAGCGTGCGCACACAGTCATGCAGAAACAGGCAAACACAGGAGCTTATACATGAAGTTCTTACTACTCCTTGGAAGAAGTCATAGTACACTCTGTGTCTTCATGTCTCATTTTTCACCCCTCTCCCCTTTCCTGTGTTTTTTTTCTTTCAATGCTCTCCCTTTTTCCTTTCTCACTTCTTCCAGAATTTGCTCTGCGCCTCTTGTGTGGGTTTACTTGTTAAAGGATTGGGGGTTTCGGGGTTGCAGACTTTTGGACAGCAGCAGAGTGTTGTGTGGCTGATGTCATGGGAGAGAACTAGAGGCTTATATAGACTGCCATTGACTGGTCAGCACTGAAACCTGAGTCGCCCAATTTCACCCTTCTTAACTCTGCTATTCCTTGTGTGTGGTTGTGTATGTGTGTGTGTGTGTGTGTGTGTGGAAAAAGAGACAGACCATCTATCAGCTTGGCTGGCGAAAGCAGTCAGATGCCAGTATGTCTCCAAACATTTGGCATTTTTTTCATATTTTGCATTGTATTCCCGTTACGTCTCGTGCCTTGTTATGTGAACCATGTAAGGAGCTGACACGAGAAAGTGAGCCATGAGAAAAAGTGAGAGAACAAGTGAGGACAAGCAAGGGGTCTTGTGTGAACAGTGTATTTATACTGAATCTCTGCCATAAAGTGATATGCATCCCTCAACATGTTTTTGTCCTCTCTGTCCAAAACAGTGTTAACCTGAGTTTCTGCATATCTGCTGATGGGAAACGCCTACCAGACATCCTAGGTGAGACAATTTTTCACATCTGCCCTTATGAGAAGTAAGGAAACTGTCAAAAAGCCACCAGTGGTAATGTTTTAAATCCATAACAATAAAAAAGGAGCGCAGTCTGCAAAATATCCTCTGTGATCCATCTTTATTGATCAAACCTCTTCTGTACTCGCTCCTATTATTATCTCTAATTGCTCATTCCCTAAGTGTTGTCAGTTCCATTAAGTGTAAATTACATTGTGTGTCCTTCAGAGTATTAGTGGAGCTCTGTTTTAAAACTTGTCATTATGTGACTCAAGAGTATTTGCCATGCCATGAATGCTCATTTTTGTGCGTGTTCCAGATTTCCAGATGGAGGTGCAGCTGGATAGTAATAAGCAGAAGCAGAAGGGTGCAGTGAGGAGGGCTCTGTTCTTGGATTCCCAGCAGCCCTTGCACCAGAGGAGTGTGAGGTTGAGCCATGGCGAGCGTGTATGCCACAGCACCAAGATCTACCTAAGAGTATGCTCTTTTTCACACTACTAGAAGACATCTATGACTGTGATTATTTGTACTGTGACTCCTGTGTCCAGGTATGTTTTTATTAAAAAAAATTGAGCAGTAGCTGTGGATATTTCTGGGATATTCTTGACCAGCAGATTCCATTACCAGTATCAGAACACCTTACATGGTGATGATGATGGATCAGGTACCAGCTAGTATGCAAGTCTTTGCACTGATCTGCACTGATCTGATATCACGTTATCATATCATTAGCCAGCTCATTTATCAGCTCATTTACGCTACACAGGAACAACAACACGTGTCATTCACTACCCGATCCATACATCCTACCCCATCGCAACTGCCCATGTGCAACTCTCAACATAAACGAGAAAGTAGCGAAATTTCTAACTCGTCATCTGCTTCCATAATCAGCTGTTGAGAGTTGCACATGGACAGTAGCGATCAGCAAGGTGCTACTAGCAAAAAGTTTAACTTCAGACAGAACTGGCAAATTGCCAGCAATATTTTGCACTGGAAAACCTGTCAAACTAGAAAATAAAAGGAAGTTTTATGGCACTCATTCTCTTCGGTATCAGGGAGGACATCACTACAACAAATTTTCAATTTTTGTACCAACTGCATCTGATAGAATCTCTGTTATGTTTCTTTGATTGCAGGAGGAGAAAGACTTCAGGGATAAACTCTCCTCTATTTATGTGGCCTTGAACTTCAGCTTGGATCCAAAAGCTGCCGCTGACTCCCACGGCCTGCGGCCCATCCTTAACTATCAGACCACCAACGTAATTGAGCAGAAGGTATTTTGACGTGCACTACACTTCTCCAATCTTCTATCCAGCACAGTTAACTAACCCTGGACTGACCTATTGGCCTTCTAGCATCAATATATGATGGAGCAGTGTTCCCTAATAATCTACATGTTGGTCAAAATTTACATCGGCTCATTCACTCTTAGCTGATGATAAGAATATCTGCCACGTTGAGTAATCATAACCTGTATCAACGGCCAGCTACTCACTGACTGTCCCCTTGCCCCGATGAAAGAGTGAGTCTGTTCTTTTTAATGTAAATTCTAAACTACTCCGCTGGGAAGAGATCCAGAGTGTCTGGAAAGCTGTTTTTAAAATGAAAATGTGAGGCATATGTACAGTCAAGTGTTTCCCTTTCCCTGCAGCAATTGCTTTCAGCTGGCTTGGCTGCGTAACGGTACATAGGTGACTAGACACAGAAGGTCGGTAGATATTTCAGGGAGGGGCACAGCCAAGCTTTTTGCCCATCTGGTTGAATTCTGTCGGCACTTTGCCAGTTTTCCTCTGGCAGTGAGTAGAGGTGGCTGTATAACACGTAGGCACCCTTTCAGCTGTGCCACAGCATGCACCATATGTGAGTTTAGCAACAGCCATCAGTTTGGAGCATTTGGGGAATGGCAATCAGTGTAGTTTTATCTCCACCTCTTTCTCCATTTCTCTCTCTCTCTCAGTCGTGGTTTGTTTCTATCTTTTTGGATCAGGACTGAACCCTGTCATTGATGTCCTTCCTAGTTATAAAGGCTGTTGGGCCTGAAACAGATGTGGTCTATTGCTGCACTGAAACCTTGAGACAAGCCTGAGCTAAAAATCATCCTTAAACCTGAAAAAGCCCCTTTTTCGCCAAAACATTTCAAATGGAAAAACCTGATCTGTGTGTGTAAAAGGGGAGTGGGAGTAGTGTCAGACTGCCAACATATTCCATTAATCCTGCTTTAGACTGTGTTAATGTAACAGTCTATAAACAATGAAGGGGGGCTATATACCGCAGCCTTGGCCTTGATCAGACACATGATGCCCTATTGATTTCCACATATGCTTTGAGATACATGTGGCAAGCCCATGTAACATTTCATTGACTCTGCCAAGTTATTACTCTCTTTGAGCTGGAGTGAGAATGAGAGATGGTTGATGTGTTTGGCATAGTCTCAATCTCTCTCCTCTTAACATATTCCATGTTTCCATTAGGACTTAAGACTTTATGATGGATCTATTAATTGCAATCATTCTCAGATCTTGTTCACAGGCATATGTTAAGTCAAAAACCAGAAAGAAAAGGGCTGAAATTGAACATCAATGGCGGCTTTAACCAGCCCATGAACAGTGAGCTATGTAATTGTTAATAATACAGTTTAGATTGATAAAAACAACTTACACATATCTTATGTACCACACTAATTTGCCTCCTGCTGTTTTCTGTTCAAATCATGGTAATTATGGTTGTTAATGCCTTGTTGCAGCGGGTATACAGCAAAAGTCAGCACAATGGGAAAGGAATGCTTATGATGTATGGCGGTTTTCTGTTCTGAGTTGATTTTTTTTTATCAACAGCTCAGCAATGTGAAAGCAGTTTATTCATTTTGAGAATAAAAAATTCTTGCTTGAGGTTCATTGTTCTTGAAATAGTAACATCAAGTTAGTGGGAATTTGATTTATTGGATTCCACTCATTACTGCGTGATGCTTGGCCTCATCCTGTCACATGTTGAGGTCACTGTTGTTGTTGTTTAACTACATCGATTGGCCTACGAACGTCGTTTTCCTGCCTTACACAGACATACAGACCCAGGGTGCACATGTGGCCAAGTTAGCTTGGTGGTTACCATGGTGTCCATAATTAGAGCCCCTGGATGGGGTAATGACAAGGGGGTGCTTGGTTCTCTCTAATCTCCTCCTCTGTTTCTATTTATTATCCTCATCGTCATGAGCATCATCACACTGTCACAGGCGCAGTGGGATGCAATTTGGTAATCCGCAGGGCTTTCCCTGCCGCTGCCCTGCCACACGTTCAGTGGTCATCCACTTATCCAGCAGTGTTTCGGTTCCTTTCATGTGTTTCCCTCCACTGTAATCTCTGAACCCCAACTTCTGCTTTTCAGGTCAACGTAGATATCCAATGTCTCAGTAAGTTTCTCTAAGATGAAGGCTCCTCCCTTCTCCATATGATCATACTATACCGCTGTGGTTCGCTGGGTGGCGTAGCGTGTGGTGAAATCGCGGTTTGCCACATCGCGCTGTGATGTGGGACTCTGGTGGAAGCTGGGAGCTGGCAGCTTTGTGCTCAAGCTCCACAGGAGTATCTCCTCTGGCAGGGCCTCTTTGGGCTGGACTCTTCCCCCGCTCATCATTTCCTTCTCTTGCACCGCAAACAGAAAGCATGTGTGTGCTGGGACAGCTGGTTCAGGAGAGTGCGTCTGTGCCTGTCATGACCTCACAGAGTCAGACATTGTCCCTCCGAGCCACAACACTTTTTTTTTTTACTGTCTGATGATGCAGTGATGAGGTCTTGTAGCCAAGGGGGAGTGCAGCGCAGGTGTGTGTTGGGAGATGGTGCGAAGGCTGGGTGCTGGAATGCATTAGTCATACCACATGTTACATATTGCTACACACATCCTGTTGTCTCCCATAAACAGACATTTGATTTATCATGTGCGCCTAATGCTCTTCACATGTAAAAGTGTGTGTAAGTCATTACCCATCAGCCATTATCATCATGGTCTGAAGCCGCTATTAAACATTTAACCACCCCCAAATGTGCATCTTATAGGCTCAGATTCTGTTGGACTGTGGAGAAGACAACATCTGTGTTCCTGACTTGAAGCTGGCAGTTCACGGGTGAGTCTGTTCATTTCCTTATATATTTCTACCAATCCCATCGCTTATGGATTTCAGGAAATATATCTTAGAATGTTATGGATAATACATGGTAAACTGTGAACAGGGTCACTGAACTCTTCACCTCCATACTGTGCTTGAATTTCAGTGCTAAAGTGTAAATACAGCTGTTTTTGTTGTTCCGCTGCTTTGTTTAGTTTAGCATACCAGAGAGGGAGTGTTAATAGCCCCGGAGTTGCAGTAGAGTAGCGGTACATAGTGCTCTGAAAACAGGAAGCAGCTCTGCTCTACAGGTGCTATGCAGACAGTTAAGGGGAAAAGACACGAGAGATGAAAGGGAAAGTATGGGAGCTGTGAGTCCCAACCTCGCCTTGCTTTCCGAAGCCGTCAGAGGGACCCGGCCTTCCACACTTTGATTTAAGAAATCTGTTTTTCTCCAAAAATAACAGCCTCCCCAATACTCCCTTCTCTGCTCTGTCATTTTGATTTTACATTCCTATATTTATCTACCATCTGCCTCCATATCTTTCAATGTATGGCTGATCCATCACATAATAATAATAATAATAATACTTTAATTTTATATAGCGCTTTTCTAGGTACTCAAAGACGCTTTACATAGGGCAAGACAAACAAAACAAAAAAAGAACACAAAGGAGCAAACAAAACAAACAAACGGAACATTTTAGTTAAAAAGAAAACTGGAGAAGATGTGCGGAATGAGTCATGTAGTGGAGGGTAGGGAGGGAAAGGGAGCAGGGGTTAGCAGGTGAAGGCGAGTTTGAAGAGGTGGGTTTTGAGGGCTTGTTTGAATGATGATAGTGTGGGAGCCTGACGGATGTGGATGGGGAGGGTGTTCCAGAGGGAGGGTGCAGCAACTGAGAAGGCCCTGTCACCCCAGGTCCGGCGCTTGGTCCTGATGGTCTTCAGAGTGTTTGCGCCGGCGTACCTGAGGCAACGGGTTGGGGCGTGGAGGGGGAGGAGGTCTGAAAGGTAGGGAGGGGCCAGGTTGTTTAGGGCTTTGTAGGTGGTGAGTAATATTTTAAAGTCTATCCTGTATTTGACCGGGAGCCAGTGGAGGTTGCGTAGGACCGGGGTGATGTGTTCATAGCGGCGGGTGGAGGTGAGCAGTCGAGCGGCAGAGTTCTGAACATATTGGAGTTTATTGAGGATTTTGTTGGGAGAGCCATAGAGGATGCTGTTGCAATAGTCCAGTCTGGAGGTTATGAGGGCATGGATGAGAATTTCGGTGGCGGCAGAGGACAGGGAGGGCCGGAGGCGTGCAATGTTCCTGAGGTGAAAGAAGGCAGTTTTGGTGATGTGGTTGGCGTGGGGTAGGAAAGAGAGGGTGGGGTCGAGGATGATTCCGAGGTTGCGGACCTGGGTGGAGGGGGTGACGATGGTGCCATTAATGTTGAGAGAGAAGGTCAGGGCTGAGCAGGTGAGGGAGTTAGGGCCGATGATGAGTATTTCAGATTTATTGCAGTTGAGTTTGAGATGTGGAACAACCTGCTGCGAGTGAATGTAAGTGCTGCAACTCCAGAAACTGCGCCGCAGAAAGTGTGATTGGTGCAATTTAAAATAATAACTCAATGTTTTTGTCGGCTCCATTGTTAATTAAGAATGCCTAATAGTGGTGAGAGCGGTTGGCTAGATGGCTGTGATTTAGTGGAATTTCAGTTCAAGTATCCATCGTTCCTGCCTTATTGTTTCTTCTTTTCCGCTGCCAAAGCACATAACAGTCGACCTCTCAGGGAGGCTTAAGGTTTTGTCCTGTTTTCTAATTTTGAGCCTTTGTTTGGTTTAAAAAGTTCAGTGCCAGTTAGAGTCGGGCTACGTTTGACTTGAAGGCTGGCAGAGGATCAGCTTCAGAGATCTTCTCTCCCTTGCTCTCCTGCTCTGCTTTACGAGAGCGAGCTGTAATTAAAAGCGTCTGTGTGGCCCTCCAAATGGAATTTCTCATTGTTCTTAGCTGGGGAGAGAAGTGGAGGGAGAGAGAGAGAAAGCAAAGAAGGGGGAGGTGATTTTACAGCCCTTTGCTGTGTTATTAGGCATGTATGACTTTTTTACCACATTGGAAAGGTTTTCGTGTAATGGTCGGACAAATTGTATGGGCTTTTTTTGTTTTTTTGTAGCTGGGCTCTTTAAAAAAAAAAGACATGCTAAGCACAAAGCCTGAACATGTATTAGTTTCATTAAAGCAGCAGGAATTTATTTGCCACTCTACTGCCAGCAAACACAAATAAAGACTCATTGTATTCTCATCAGCATAACACAACTTAATATATATATATTGGGCTGGGTGATATGGAATTAATCAAATATCACAATATTTCTCACCAAATAACTTAATATCGATATTGTGATATTGTAGGGTTGACCATTGCGGCTCTTACAATATATTCACACGATAAGAATTTTTATCAGTAATGTGGATATGATTACTAAGTGGGTAAAGGCAAATAATAGAAATGCTAGAACAGGCTGGTAAGGTCAGAAAATGACATAATTTTACTATAATGTAACCTTTAAAACCAGAAAAAGACAACACTTACGTCCTATTACAATGTCCAAACTCTCAGACATATCTAGTCTCATATCACGATATTGTTATAATGTTGATATAATTAATGATCCTACATATATATTTGTCTAAGGAGAACCTGACACTATTGAACCTTAACATCCAACCTATTAGTAAACCATCTCTTCTCTGGCTGGGTCCTCAGGAACAGGAAGGAAGTCTACCTTGGTGATGACAACTCGCTGACTTTGACTTTCAACGCCAAGAATGAGGGTGAGGGAGGGGCGTACGAGGCAGAGCTCTATGTGGTGCTGCCCCCCGAAGCTGACTACAGCGGTATTGCCCGCAACAATGAGGTGAGTAGGAATGTAAAACACAGAGAAAACCCACAATTTCTAGCAACTAATGTACTTATTAGGACGTGATAACTGCTGCTTGTCTTTTTCTTGTTGATTGTCCTATTGATGATCTCTGACCAATCCTCTGTCCTCTTGTTTCTCAGAGCCTGACCGAGCTCACCTGTAGCTATGAGACGGAGAACCAAACACGATACCTCAGCTGTGATTTGGGCAACCCGATGAAGTCTGGTACCAGTGTATGTACATGACTATCTTCTGAAAGTTTTTTTTCCCTGGTTAGCTCCATGACTGATAAGTTAAGCGTTGAAATATTGTGGTACACAGTTGACTTTTGGGGAGTCAAGATATACTGGAATTGACGATTAACCTACACTTAAAAATAAATAATCAAAGATTGACGTCATGTCAATAATGCACGTATGATAATATTGTGTGAATGATCCAGCAATTCTCAAATCCCTACACTTTGACTTTGCGATAATGTTGTTTTTGTGTATTCTTTTGGCCAGAACAATCATGTAATAAATATCTGATATTGTGACAGCCCTGGTTGACAAACAGCATCATTTCCTGCTCTTGGTAGGAAAGAGTTGTATCTACTATCTCCTAGTTGGGTGTGAACAGCACAGGAAAAGTCAGAATGAGTTAGGAAATGTTGTGACAGGAAGGGCAGACTCCCATCTGTGCCCATGCTGGGTAGAGTTCCTCTTTTTTTAATGATAGAGTCACAAGCTGGCATGCTTTTAATAGGTCTGTAGAGGAAGACTGTTGATGACATGTTAACTGGAAGAGAGAGACAGACTCCTCCATTTTAAAAACAATTTACTGTTGTAGTGCAAGTAATATGCCCACTCGCTCTTATGGTAAAGGTCTCCGGTTGTAGTGTTATTGATTTGATAGGTAGCTCATTAAAAGGTAGATACAGAGAGACTTAATGTATCAGTTTGTGTGGAAAACAAATGGATCTGAAGTTATTGATAAAGAAAGGGCACATTTTGAAACTGCCCAAGTGTTATGCATCTGTATGCTGGATAAACAGTTCACTCAATGACACACCCAAGAAAAAATCACAAAATATATCAGATGGATGAGATGAGGACAGTAGAGAGGGGAGGAATGGCTGCACAGAGTCCTCGAAGGGTGAATTCATTATTTTTCAACCTGGAAAACAACCTTCAACCTATGTCCACTAAAGTGCTTTTTTGTCCACTGAAAGACTCAGATTGTTATTATAACATCATCATGTCTGGAAATCATTGTGGAAAGGACCCTACAGAGAAATAAAAAGTTTTTCTGTACATTTTGCTTGATTTGACCTGTTTAGTGGCTGCAGCTTTCTTGTGTTTTCAGTTTCCCAAAAAACGTTGTCCATATTAGTCACTTTGACACCAAAACATGGGAAATTAGCTCCATGTCCAAATCCTTTAACAGTGCTGTAAATAGAGTCTAGAAACTTCCCACAGACTTACGTTTCAGTTGAGGCTTCTCTGTTACTATTGAAGTAGTAATGGTAAATATAACGTTTTTTTAATCAACCTTTTTTTTCCTGATCATTAATATGTTGGCTCTTCCTCTTTGCAGCTGTGGGCAGGTCTGCGTTTCACAGTGCCACGCCTGAAGGACACGCACAAAACTGTTCAGTTTGAGCTGCAGATTCGCAGGTACAACTTGCTGTCAACATACATCAGAAAAACTAACAAGTGTGGTTCAGTAGTACAGATCTCCACAGCTCTCCAATGATGTCAGCTAATCAGAATCTTTTTCCTCTCTGTTTCCACAGTAAAAATGAGAACAATTCCCACAGTGAGGTTGTGCCTTACAAGCTGGAGGTGGTTGTTCAGGCTGAAGTCATTCTACAGGGGTGAGTTCAGTGTCAGGATTCCCTGATTTGAACTTTAGGAATTTCATTAAGTCTCCGGGGCCTTCCTACGCATTCTCTCACATCCCTACTTCTCTTTTTAAGGGTGTCTCGACCAGATAAGGTCTTCTTCCCGCCGGCCAACTGGAAGGTGCCCAAAAACTACGGGGTGGAGCAGGACGTTGGGCCTGCAGTGGAACACGTCTATGAGGTAATCGGTCATGCTGTTAGCTGTGCAGACTCATCGGGGTTGAGCAGATTGGGTCCGAAAAGCAAATCCTACTGTTCACAAAGCAAGTCAACTTCCCAGAGCAGCAATAAAGGAAAACCAAAGAAAGTGTACTCCAGATTAAGCAGCGTGATTTATTCTGAGGCTGTGCTGATCCATCTTCATGAGATTTAACAGTGCTCTACTTTAGGTGACCTATTTGTAGATTAGGTCAGCATGAGGAAATAAAATCTGTTGCAACCTCCCAGCTACAACTAAAATATGAAACTATCAAGCTTCTTTTTGGAGTTTTCTAATATGTCACATACTAAAGTTTTCTTTTTCCTTTTCCTTTTTCCAGCTGGTGAACAACGGGCCCAGCCGGATCAGCCACACCCTACTGGAGCTGCGCTGCCCCTCAGTGTCCAGGGTCAAAATCTCCTTTACCCTCTTGAGTTCTCCGTAGAAGGCCCCATGAACTGCACCTCCGACAGAAACATGAACCACCTACACCTCAAAGTAAGTGTCTCTCAGAGTCAAATAAGGCCAAATCAGACAGTGAACATCTCCTACTGGTTCCAACTCAGATGTATGATTAACAGTTCCCGCTGGTTGGGCCACACCCACCTCCTCCTACCAGCTTTTTAGCCCCACCCAGGACACTAACCCCACCACCACTTTGATGTCACAGATTTTCCCTGTGCTTAGAACAGCTTGATGAACCACCTCACCCAGCAACTCACTCATCTTTAAAATCCAGAGCCGCGCCCGCTTATACCAAGTTGTAGCTTTGGGATTTGGTGTGCAAAGCATTTCAGCCCATTTGTTTGTGTTTACATTCAAAGCTTGACACATGTTGAGCAGGGTTGTTAGTGGTCATTTGTCTTAGCTGTGTGATCTAATGTTTTTCTCCCCCCAGTGATTTGCTAAGTACAATGTATTTCCTTGGGAATCCATGTGGAGTAACGCTCACATGCTTCTGATTAATGACAAAAAGCCTCAGGGTCATGCTAACATTAGGTCTAATATTGACAGAACGGGTGGTGTGCTCTTCTGCAAGGTCAGAGTCATAGTTGTCCTAATGGGTGGTGTGTTTGTGTTTCTTCTTTCCCCTCCTTTAGCTCCAGCACACGTCCACAGAACCACCTATCCTAGCCCTGAAGGCAGATCAGCACCACGTCGAGAGGAGGGATGTCCACAAAAACCAGCTCGCTCATTTGACTAATCTGGTAAGATGCTTAAAGTGTGAATTTTCACCTTCTAAAAATATAACGTGTTATATGATGGAAAAACATCATCAGGCCAAAAGGTGAAGTCTAATGTAGTAGGTGACTTGAAAATGAGGAAATGAGGAGCTTGCGATAACAGTTAAGGGTTTAATGTGGTTATGTGGTTCAAATTATTTTCAACCACAGAGCAGGATGTGTCCTCATCGGATAAAAGGGGGTCTAAACAATATAGTTGTTGCCTTAAAGCTAGACTGTTCTTTTTCTTTAAATCCATTTTTAAAAAATATATTTGTTGAAATTCTCTCTACATCCCCCTTAAGTTCGGATTGCTTTAATGTTAGCACTCTGCCCGTTTTACTCATTGTGCGTCACAGGAGTCTTCCATAAGCTGCTAGCTAGACAGCTGTGAGTACTGACATTAGCCATATTCCTTGTTTACATTCATGACAGCAAATTTGGGGGAGTGGCTTTGGAGGGAGGCCCGAAGGAACGGGCTGTCAGTGTTGCAGACTTGGGGACTTTCTCGCCCGATGTAGCGTTTCTTAGAGCTAGTGCTGCTAGCTTGTTTCATTGGAGTTGGCAACACTGGGCTAGGATAATCTAGCTTACTCTTTCTGGTTTCTCAAGATCACAAATAAATTAAGCTTGCAGGTCTGGATCTAGTTTGGCGACACTGGCCCTGCTCTTACATGAGGCTCTTGGGATTGGATAATTAGGTTATGATGTCGTTACAAAGGAGGGGTCAGAGGGCACGCGTTGTGGTGATTAACATTAAAGAGTCTTTAGTAGTGGTGGAGGGGTGGAGGGGCTGATGAGACGTGGGAGGCTTTTTGTCAGTGATGCACTGGTTACTTCACAGACTGCTCTCTAATTTTGGGCTCTGGGTGTTGTGAGGCCCCCACACACTGGCCCTATTGATCCAACCAGCTGCAGGTAGCTTTTCTCTCTGCCTCAGTCTGTGGATACCTGCCTCCACCAAAGAGGTCTTTGTCTGTGCGCTTATCACTTCTAACTGTGCTCGTTTATCAAGCATGTCCAATGACACTTCAGTATAAAGGACCCCATTCTCCTGTTTCCCCTATGTCTGCACTTTTATTTGTTTTTAGCCCTTGGGAGGAGGCAACTCTGTTCAAAGTGTCTCTTTATCAAAGTGTGTTTGTGTTTAGCTAGGCTTGGATGAAGCTGTCAGCCCAGGTCATAGTTTGATCATGTAAATTGACCTGCGTGGTCTTTGAAGAGCTGAACTATGCATAAAGAACAAATAACTGTCTTTAATTGCACTAATAATTAAAAGGCATTTCATGATTACATGTATTCTCTTAAACAAATTAAATTGTCGTACTTTAATATGTTGAAATGCGGATGTATGGGCTGTTGTGCAAAAATAACTGTTACAGTATGTTTGGCAACCTTTTCTAATGTGCTACTGGGGCCAAAGGTTTTATGTGGTAAATATGTCTTTATTCATGGTAAATAAATGGTTATAAAGGTAATAAGTCATTCACCAATGCTAATTGATAAGTTATAAGAAATTAAAACTACTTTGGGGTTGCCAGGTTGGGATATATTTCTCTGACAGGTGTTCATCCTGCAGCAGGACTTTATTAATTATTCAGAAAAAAGGATGAACTGCTTCTGGAAAAACCTGCAGAGGATCTGGACCAAAATTTATTTATTTACAACATATTCACAATGGTAGCTGTAGACTTGATGGTTTATTAGAAAGTGTGCAACCGACTTTATACATTAATGACTAATAACAATAATAACTGTATTATCACCAAATACAGTACTGCAGCTGTGTAGTTATTTCACAAAGCTGTGGGAACAGTCTCTACGCCCCCAAGCTCCAGATCATGACCACATGATCCCACCAGGGAGGATATGTGGGTCTTGGGTCTGAGGCATCTTTGGCACTGGTCCATGCTCTGGTCATTTCCACAGCCCTTTGTGGCCCCGGTGCCCTGCAGCTGTAAGGCGGTCTACCAGGAGGAAGTGGACTGATAGGCTCCCTGTCTGTCTGAATATACTCATTAAGTCTGTCTAAGACTGAGCCTAAGGGAAGCAGTTAGGCACTCTCGTCTCCTCCTGAGTTTGCTCTACTTGGTGTTATATGTAAACTAATGTACTCCTGCACGAAACCATCAGAAACCTCTCTGGGGGTGGTCTAGCTGCAGCACCACCTCTAAAACACAGTATGTGCATGTTCTGAAATGTTAAACGTGCCAAGCTGGGTTATGGGGATCTAATTAAGATTGTATATTCTACAGTCTTGAGAAAAATGGGCAGGTTTTAGCAGTTGGGTAATAATGTGGAGAGTGGTGCAAGCTGCGTTTTTACAGTCTCATGACATTCCTGCAATCTAATTTGAAGCAGGCGTGGAATAGTGATCATAACATTGGGCTCTTTGTTATATTTATATGATCTGCAGCATTAACATGGCGGTTATTTGTCCTTCCCAAATCACTTTTTCACATTTTTGCCTTTGCGACTTTCACCTGTATTTAGTTCCTGTTGGATACGTTTTGTGTGAATATCTTTATTTAGATTCTACCTATGCACAAGAATGACTTAAACAAAACTCATTTAGCATTTAATTAACATAATCTAAACTCCTTTGTGTCTGTTTCTGTAGTCCTGCTCTAATACGGAGTGCTGGGCCCTCCAGTGCACCGTGGGTTTGCTGGAGAAGGGGACTACTGCAATCCTCAAAGTGCGCTCCCGCATCTGGGCCGAGACCTTCACTCAGGTTTGTCAGAGATGGTCCTTGCCTTAAAAACACACCAGACATGTACTGTACACAAACACATGTTCTAACCAGATGACAGGAGGCATAACAGAGGAAGTCTTTTCCCACCGGTGCCTGTGTATTTTCTCAAGTCAGGCTTTGGCAGTAAGTCAGAAGCCATTTTTCATCAAAGCATAAAAAAAAGCAAAAGTTAAAACCTCAAATGTGAAGCTGGCAAAGGCACATAGCTGCTGTAGTCAGTCTCGCATATCTGTTTGTGTTGATTCTGGATCAGATTTTAAGGCTGCCAGTATGCACAGTACCACATATTTTCAACAAATGGGACAACAGTTGCTAATAGAATCAAGATCACAGTTTCTAAAAGTTTACATTTTATTGCTGTCTGCATGCCATGTTGGCGCTTCACACAGACTATTAACTACCCCCTGCATGATGTAACACTAGGCATCCGCATGAATGTATTGCAAATCATTATCTAGTATCACAGCTTCTTATCGGCTAGGAATGCTAAAGGGATTTTTTTGGGGGAAAAGCTTACGGTCTCTGTCACCACCTAGTGTCTAAATGGTGATTTTTTTTTTTTTTAATCAAATTTTTCAATTTGCGTTACTTCTTCCAGAGAGCTTACAAGCAATATGTGCTGGAGTGCCTCGCCACATACAGCGTGGAGAAGATGCCTTACGCCATCCTACCCAAACATGCTCCCAGTGGACACAAAAAGGTATTTTAGATTTTTTTTCTCATTCTTTCCAGAGTTGTCTCATTCTTACAGTTGTTTTGTCTTCATTTTCTTTATTGAAAGAAACTGACAGAGTGTGTTGTGTTCCTCAGGTGGTGACCCCCGTGGTGTGGAATAAGCCTGATATCGAGAACTCAGTTCCCTTGTGGATAATCATCTTGGCCATTCTGGCTGGTTTACTGCTTCTGGCTCTACTCATCTACGTCCTATACAAGGTCAGTGCTGCTGTGAACAAGAATTTAAAAGATCTTGTAATTAATTAGGTTTGTTCTCATTTCTAATTTCTGCTTCTCTAAAAAAATATTTTCTTGTAGTTCGGCTTCTTCAAGAGATCTCTACCTTATGGTACCGCCATGGAGAAAGCTCAACTCAAACCACAGGCTGCCTCTGAGGCCTAAAAACCAACCAGAAATACCAGAACCACAGCACCTGGCCATATGATTGCAATGGAGAAACTCAATGGAACATGTAGACTGAATCAGGAAGCAGTTGAAGAGAAAAGTGAAAGAGAGACCACTGGAACTCCACTGTGCTGCACTAGAGGAAGACAAAATCCAAAGATCTCCAAGCCAAATGAATGTTTCTTTTTTTTTGCTTTTTTAACTTATGTCTTGTTTGTTGGCAGGATGGGATTTTTACTAAATAGAACTTTTTCTCAATGCCTTAAGGCTAACATTGGATTGAACAATGAGAAAGTGACTGCAAAATGTGCGCAGGCCTGCGGGTGCAATGAGATGCCTGTTGGGTTTCCTTGTGCAGATTCTTGTGGTGAAGAGTTCTCTAACACCCCTTTAACTGCCTTTTTTGGTGCTAATGATCCCACAGGATATGGCCACATGTAGCTTATGGCAGCCAGGAGCTGTGAATGACGCTGCCTGCTGAGGCCTGAAAGTGTTCTTCTGGTATGTACTTATCACATTATTGACAGATCGGTAAACAGGTTTCAGGTGATAAAACATTTACCTGGCTATAGCAATGTCGATATTACAGGCCTGGATGTTAGAGAATCCATAGCTCTGCTTTTAAGAAAACATTTGAAGTTTTACAAGAGGACCTGACCTGCTCGAGGTGTTTCCCTGATTCTTGCCTTATGCATGCTGGGATATGCTCCAGCACCTCGCAGAAAACGCATATATGGATGCTTCTTAACAGCTCATGGAAATGATCTCTCTCTGCCTCAGGTTGGTGGACAGCGCTGGGTTGAGTTGTTTTTGCACTCAAAGGAAATCTACTGATATAATCCCACCAAAGACTGACTGACTGACCTTCCTTTGAGTTCTGATTTTGACTCCTACTGATCACTTTGTTTAAATCCTGTTTCGTTCATGTTCAGAGTAACCAATGCGAGCATCATCGTCGTTTATAGTCGACTGGGTTGGGACTGGAACCACCACAGACCCGCGAAACCTCACAATAGGCTTGAACCAGTGTGGTGCTTCTGTTAAACAAAAAAAAAGTGGTGTTCTCTTAAAGAATATTTTACATTACATTACATTACAGTCATTTAGCAGACGCTTTTATCCAAAGCGACTTACAGGAACTCCTGCTTGGTTTGAATTGAGACCACATGCAAGCAAATGACGCTTAGGGGAAACCACAGAGTTGATGGCCATGGCGTGATGAAGTCTTGAACCGGAGACGTGACAATCAACAATGTTGTAGCTTTAGCAGAGAGTTTTAGTCTGAGAGCAGGCGGGATCATCACTCTTTCAGTGGAGGGCTGGGCGATGCAGAGAAAATATCACAATATTTTTGACCAAATACTGTAGTATCAGTATTGTTTGGTTGACTATTGGTGCTTTTACAAAATATTTACACAATGCAATTTTTGATAAATAATCATCAGTAATGTGGATATAATGACTAAGTGGTTAAAAGAACAGCCAGAACAGTCTGGTAAATTCAGAAAACTACTACTTTACTGTAATGCAGCATTTACAACCAGGAAAAGACAACACATAAGCCTATTACCATATCCAAAATATATAATAAGACCATATACTGCCCAGCCCTGTTTGAGTGTGAAGGATCCATTTCCAGCTCACATTGCGTATTACTGTGTTATAAAGCTGCCAACATTTAGATAGAGAAGTGGCGGAAGACATCCCACCACAAAAAGGCTACAGGGACTGAACATGAAAATGCTTTGTGTTGGTTTCTTTTATTTGTCATGTACATATATTTCATGTGCCTTAAATGTAAATACTTCATGTCTGTGGCTAAGAGTTAGTGTTGTGTGTGCTTGCATGTGCACATGTGTGACTTCATGCATACATGCATTTGTGCGAATGGTATATTTATGAATGTTTGTTTTGTGTATGAATTGGTTATTACCTTTCCCACTGCTTAGTCCTGTTCATCCCAATTGAGATTGTTGAGGTGAATGGATTCTGCATAACAATTAGTCGTAAAATAACTACAGTCTAGGAAAGTTGTTTAACTGCATGGCAGCAGTCAAAACACTTACCACCTCATTGTAAATCCAAAAAATGACTGTAAGGCAACCGTCCAGATCCTAAGGCAGGGGTGGCCACACTTTCCTGATTGTGGGTCATATACAGGAAAATATATGAATCTTTGATCAAACAATAGTAAAATAGTAAAAATCAGTTTGTCTCGAATTAGAAACCTCATGTGCTATTAAAAATCAATCCTCTATCAAAATAACTGTTCAACACTGATAAACAATTTAACCTTTGACATGATAGTATACAAAAAGTATTTCTTCATCGGCTATTCTTTCATTTGAATTAAATCAATACTTTTTTATATGGCATGTGTGTAAATCTGTAACTAAAAAAAGTCAAATTACCTTCCAAATACCTAATATAGAGGTTTTTGACAGCAGTTGGATTGCAGGCCTCAGTTTGGCCACCCCAGACCTATAGGATGTCTTGTACCTCTAACAAAGGGACAACTAGGCAGTGGGAACTAAATGTTGTTTGGAAGTGCAATATTTATAGTCACTCTTTTTTTTATTTCAGTGCTTTCTTTTGTTTTATTTGTGACTGACTTGTGATAAACCAGGAGTTTTTGTTTCCAAGTATGTAATGAGCACATCAGCTAAATCCTTTGTCAGGTTCTGGCTCTTCACTTTCACTTGCTTTCTCACTAAACATACTTCAAAGTGTGAAACTTTTTTGCCACTTCTGATGTTCAGACCACTTCTTCGCTGGACCACTTTTGATGGTACTGTTTTTTTTTTTAATACACAGAAATGCAAGAAGCAGAACATATCCGAGCTGAACTTGGGTATGCTGACATAGTTTCATAATTTATGTGCTCCGCTGTTGCACCTGACCAAACACCGACATTATACTCACCATATGTTTCACATTTGTTTCTTGGTCATCACACTCTTTTCATATGCCTCCTCTTATTGGCTAGTGATTTACAATTTTTCAAATGGTCCACAAAATCCCCATATGGTATTTGATTTAAAACATCTACCATTGTCTGTTCTTCACTGAAAATGTCGACCCATTATTTATAATGACAGGGGATCATTTTACTACTTCCTCCATGGTTACATCAGGGGAAGGCACTGGGTTTTTCTTTCTTTCTCATTTTCACTCTCCAGGACTTCCAAAAAGAAGTTGTACATATTAATGACAAGGAGAGTATTTTTGAAATCAAAGGTCAACGGATTTGTTGTGAATTTTTTTCACCCCATATTGGGGAGAACATTTTTGTCCAGGGAAAGGATGGGGGAGGGAGATATTTGGAGGTCAATTTTTACATGTTATGGTTTGTACTTTTAATAAAATATTTCCCTTTTTACAAACTTTTGTGCTTTCATTGACACACATAATTGAGAAAATAATTTATTTAGAAAACAACATTGTATGAAATTATATGCATGTCACTTGCATCTTTGCCCAGAAAGAATGATCTGATACAATATATTAGTTTTAATGTGGAAATACTAGTGCACAAAAAACTGACCTAAAGTGATAAACTAAGGCAAAGATCTGTAGTTTGTGTTCTTATGGCCATTTTGTAGATCCACACAAGGGATCCTTCCACAGACAGCAGTATGGACCTTCTCATTGCCACTCTGTTGCTAGGGCAACAGCTTTGGTCTAAGTTTTTACATCCTGTTAGGTACTGCATTAACAAACATTGCAACAGAAAATACAAATGGGCCCATTTAGAATGTCAATGTTGTCAGTTTGAAAAGGTCTACACAAAATGTCACATTAATGATCTTTTACACCAGAGACAGGCATACTTTGCTTAGCTGTACATGCTTTAACACTGCCTTTGTAAGGGGATAGGTTTCCACTGTGGCACACGCTCTGCTGTAAGGCTATTTGGATAAAAACAAAGCGTCCAACAAGTCCCTTTAGACACAGAATTGGAGTCTCTGGTCCATCATTAGAGGTTATAACTGTGCAAACAGCACTTTTTCACTCTTGATGCTGTGCAGAAAGCTCATCAATCAAAGTCCAAGCTCCTTGAATAAAAGTGAATCCCCTGCACTCAACACCGCCAGACATCCATCTTATTGAGGCGTCTGTGGATGTTTTGTTAGACCAGCTTTAGTCCGTTCTCTGGTTCACGTGCGGTAGAGCTTTACAGTCTTTGTACTGTATTTGTGGCTGAATGCCCTAGCATTCTATTGTTCTTGATAGCTGCGTTAGCTTGCGCTGGTTGTCAATCACTTTCAGGTTCTGAATGTAGTGTCGGATGTTGCTGGGACTCCGCAGAGGAAGGCCGAGGTCGGAGTCTGGAGGAGAAGGAGAAATCGCTTTAGACTCAGCACACATTTAAGTGTTTGTAGTAGCAAATCTTCCTTTTCAATTTTTAGCCAGTGAAATTTAAAAAGACTAATGTTAAAACAAGGGAAATATTGAAACAGTAACACAGCTGTTGAGCCACACCATTAGCTACAGGCATTATGTATA
This sequence comes from Anoplopoma fimbria, assembly GCF_027596085.1. Classification (NCBI taxonomy): domain Eukaryota; kingdom Metazoa; phylum Chordata; class Actinopteri; order Perciformes; family Anoplopomatidae; genus Anoplopoma; species Anoplopoma fimbria. Next base: position 16,874,774 of record NC_072460.1, read on the forward strand.
AAAAAAGCAAGACAAACCAAAGTAAAACTGTGTTAATGATATGGTAAATGTTGCTTACATGTAGATAGGCGAGATGAAGGCCCTTCTAGAAACATCCGATCTGCCAAACCCCTCTGTGGAGACGAAGGCACTGCAGAAGAGAAATAGAAGGTCACATACTCAATGCATCATTCAGCTAAATCATCCATTTGCTTCAACATGAATCTGCAACTGTTTGACCTTTTTGACCTTAACCCACGCAAGTGCTATAAGTCTGCTAGTTGACAAGCTCAACTGGATTCACTTACCATAAGGCTGGCTCCTGCATCCTCGTACAATTTTAACTGTCTTGGCAATCATGCGCTGTGAGAGTGGAAGGATGAGGAAACATTTAAAGTTGAATGCCATGCCAAGATTTGTGAGGAGAATAAAATAGAGCTGTTCAATGTTACAAAAGAAACGTTTTTTTGTCTTACCACTTTCTCAAAATTGACCAATTTGTCTACATAGTTTGGATTTCCCTCATTGATGAATGTCATGTCTGGACATGGGCACGAACAGAAAACATGTCAGACATTATGGAATTAATTTACATGACATTCTAATGCGGTGGAGGCGACACTGCTGGTTTGTATCACCTTTGAGCAGCAGAGGCATGAAGGGGATGTAAGGAGGACTGAGTTTGGCCACAGCCAGTCTGTAGGCCCTGTGGTTGCGTGATGGATCCTAAAGGGAACAGAGAACAAACAGAGCATCTCTTTATTATGTTATTGCACAGAATTAATGTACTTTGTAGTTTTGGAGCATTTATAAAATCTACTGAGTTGGAGCAGCTGGTGTTACTCACCATCAACCTCTCATAAGCACAGTAAATTCTTTTTGTCTTGCTGGGTATTCTCTGGAATAGACAATAACACTTTTTGTCATTTAGTACATTATGCTTCTTTATTGTATCATCATCACAATTGCATTCATGGGTTTCTCACCTCCCAGGTCTTGTAAAGCCTGTGTACTGCACTGTTGCTCAAACCGAACATCACAGCGAAGAACGAATTGAGATTCTTCTGCTCCTTTAATCTGTGATAGAGACACATGGCTATGAACCCGTTTTTCTCCAAAGTTATTGATAAGGCCTATTATAAATTGGATTGCAAAAAAAAGTGTGTGAAAACACTGCTGTAGCATGAATGTCTGATCCAAATTTAGTGGCAATCCATGTTGTGGCATTCCTCTAAAAAAAAAAACCTGAAATGTCAACATCAGGGTGACAAGAGAAGAAAGCTCAGGGGACCAACAAAGTCAGTGGGCTTAATCCTCTGAGGACCATGCATGCTTGTACAAAATAATATATAGATTTCAGTGTGGACTAAAGGGGTGGACTGACTACCTACATTGCTATCAAAACATGGCTACGGTCTATGCAAATAACCGTAACTTACACTGCGGCAATCTTTATGAACTTCTTGAGCAGAATGGCTCGTTTCACCAGATCTTCACAGAGGCACAGCTCGGTCACCACCCAGTACTGCACCTCATTGAAGCGACGCACAAACCGCTCCAGGTTAGCCGTGATGGCACCGGGGAATTTATGACGGCCGAATATGTAGTAGACGAGCTCCACCTGCATATTTAAAGACAATTGGTTACATTATAGGAGGTTTTGATGACTCAATTACTATGATTTGCTTTCGAAACATGTGAAGAATGCAGGAAGTGTTGTACTGGAGTACCAGATGTTCTGATGGCAAAGTGCCAGTGGGTGTGACTAAAATACATTCATCAAAGAGATACCCAGGCCTTTGCTGGAATGAGGAAGTTATTATATTATTCATAATACCATCATGATGTAGTGAGATGTCTGCTGGAGTTACCTCATGCATGGCAGTGAACAGTTCCCAGTCATAGTTGGTGAGTTCATTGGCGATATCTTTAGAGCCCATCTGTTCGAGGATGTCAGATGTTCCTCGGTCTGGACCTTGCTGCTCCTTCAGTGGTATCTAGGAGAAAGAGAGAGAAAGGGAGAAGAAATGAGAGGATAACAGATTGTGGATGTGTGCGCCTCTGATGGTAAACTGCTTAGAATCAAACCTCCATGTCAAACTTTACTGTACGTACTATAATAAATAATGGTACGTTGTTTTAGACATAATGACAGTGTATGAAGCAATGACATATCCTCTTTTATGCATTTATTCCTCACCAGTTTTTCCACTTGGATGCTTGTGCAGATGAACAGCCTCTCGTTGAGTCCCAGAGCTGTGTAGACTGCAGCCGCATCCAGCTTTAACTGAGCTCTTTCTGTGTGCATTTAATGAATCAAAAACTAATTTCAGCATAATGAACTGACAAAGAACAGTAGAAAATCACATTAATATCCAGAGTGCTTTAAAAATATCAGTGCACATTGAAAAAAAGAAAGATAGATCATTAAAGATCAATATATATAGTCCCACCTCCTGTGGAGTTCATTTTTACAAGGACGTGATCTCCGCCAGGTTTGACTATAGCTGACATCACATCCTGTACAGACTTGTTCACTGGGAGCATCAGAGTGAGAGGTTTGTTGTCTGGCCTGTAGATCTCATACAGCACTGCAGCGAGAGAGAGAGAGAACAAAATCTCAAAATATGCTGATTTGATCATTGATGATGTGAGTAATGTTGTGTTATCATGAATAACACCTACAGATACAATGTAAGGTAACTTAAAATGTATTGCAATATGTTGTAGTGATACATAAATAAAAACAAGATATTGATCTACATCCCTGATTTGATTGTTTAATTTGTTTTTAGAGTCTTACTCGCCTTTATCTTGTGCTCTGATTGGTTTTAACTTCCCCACTGGCTCCTCGCAGTTTGAAAACCAATCAAATTGCTGATTCTGTCGAGAGAATCAGAGTGACTGAGTAAGTCAGTGACATTAAGCTGAAAAATGACAGCAGCCTGACATTTTGCTTTCTCATTAAAATGTATCTTTGATGTTCAAATCCTGCAGCCAGCTGTCATGTGCAAAAAAAAAACCATGACACTCACCCTGCTCAGTGACTGATATCCATTCTCCAATCTGTAAAATGAAAGATGAAACAGTTTTGGATCTCATGCTGCAATATTTATGACATGGAAAATGTCTCAGAAATAGCAGATGTTATGAGAGAATATAGACAATTTACACTTTTGTTCTTCTCCTTTCTCTGAATTGATCTTTCAGCATGCTTAACAGACGGAAATCTCCTGCCACCTCCTTCTTCAACCTCTGTTTGAGCCCAAACATGGAAATAAAAAACAAAACAACAGAAACATAATTATTGATTCTCCTCATAAAAATGTAATCTTTATTCTTAAAATGCAATGGAAAATATTAAACAAAAAGATCAGCAATACCAACCTCCAGAGAGTCCAAAGCAATGGGGTCTTCTTTCAGCATAAGGCCATACAGCGCCACCCACTGGCCAATCAGCTTCACTACCTTCTGCTTGGTGCTGAGAATGTAGGAAGCCTTCTCCTGATCTGAACCCTCAGAGAGCTCAGCCTTATAGGTGCAACCACAGTTAAGGGGCATATCATAAAAAGCTTTACAGACAAAAAAATCTGAAACAATTACGAGACACTGTATTTAAGCAGAACATATTGAATATATATCCAATATTACATTTTTGGTAACTAAATGGTCTATTTTTTAATCTGCAGACATCATGATCATAATTATCATAAGCAGCAGTGGTAGTACACATTTTATCCTTATTATCATCAGCATCACCATCACTGCATATTAGTATTGATCATCACAAGATATTGGTGCTGTAGTGCGGTACACATCTGGCTGGTGGGCATGAAGACTTTGTGGGTGAGCAGAAAGTCGCTCACACAGGGATCTGCAGGCAGACAAACATCACAACAACACAAGTTAACGGGGAGACACCACATGTGAATAGGGTAAAAAAAGTAACCAATGGATATCATCATGCAACTTCTTTTTCAAGTTTTCTGAAATTTGATGATTAAATATGCACATAAGGCATTATCATAACAAATATGTGCTAATTTGAATTAGATAAAGCAAGGTTCAAAGTGATTTTATACTTTTGTTGACATATTAGAGTGAAAGGATTTTACAGAGGGAATTCTTGATATCTCTTGGAAATTATATCTCAGAAAATACCGTCAACAGACACACAAACAAAAAAAAATCACCATGTTTTTGGGAGTAAAATGTTCTATAAATCAAGACATATGAGAGTCTGGAAAACAACGTTTTTGCCTCAACTAACTAGCTGACCACGACACTCAATAAAACGTGGAAAAGGTAAGAAGGTGATTGCAGGGTCCCACCTATTGCATCGTTTCCGTTGGAGTCCAACTTTACTGTTTCCAATAAGTGCTCTAGGATTTTCTCAGGTGTTCCTGACATAACTGTGTACCTGCACGACAGAAGGGAGAAAGAACAGAATATTTTTCCAAATATTAATATTTTCTTTGTATTGCTCTGCACATATGCATTCTGTTTCCTAGTTGTGTTTGTTGTGTAGTAATGGCCTGATAATGTAGTATAATGTTACTTTCATTCCAACTGCTTATGTATACTATTTCAGTTACTCACTGTTGACTTCATGCCTAATGGCATCAGGTCCAAAAATGTAGGGCACCTCAGATCATACATCTTGGTTTGGTGGCGAACAAGAGCATGCGGTATTAGTGGGATATTAGGATCTAGGGTATCTAATTGATTAAGGGAGGACAGATGAGGAAGTAGGAACAGGTGTGTCAGTGGGAGGTGCTCAGGTATGCAAAGGCTTACATTGAAGTGAGGTAGACCTCTTTGTCTTTCACCTCATGATCGAGGCACATACTGTCACGGTTCCACCCCTGTGCGCACTTGTGAGTGTGTGTTGTGCAATACACTACACCGTGCAATAGTAGTTAGGAAAGTTAAAAATAGTTAAAATAGTTGTTGTTTTTTTCTCTGTCTGTAAATATAATATTTCCTGTGCAATTTTTATTCACTACATGTCTCTTGTGTTAATTATTCTTTTTTAAGACCCCTTATAGAATGAATGCTGTGTGACTGGTTTGTTCCCCCCCCCTCTCTCTATCTCTAGTTGACAGCTTTCTATGAGAGGAGTTGCACACCTGTGTGCCATGTCGTCAGTGAACTCCTCCTGAGAGCACACCTGTGAAGGATCATTAGTAGTTTATATAAGTTGTGCTATATGCTGAATTCCTTGCTTTATACCATCAGTCCTGGTTTTGAGTTTTCAATCATTTCAGCCTCTCATGTTTTCCGCAACTTCAAAGCGCTGTAGTGACCGTTAAGGCTGAGCTGTACCTGGAGGACTTGCACCACTATGGCGGCCTGGGTTGTGTGAACTGAAAAGTATCTGGTATCTATTGAGAAATATCCAAAAATTTAAAAGGACGTGAGACTTTAATGATTTTACAATTATTTTTCTGATATTTTGTCTTTGTCTCTTTAATTCCAATCAGGCGCTCATTATAATCTTTTAGGTTTTATTTGTTTGTTCACTTGCTTGTTTTTAAATATTTTAAGCGAACTAGTGCTGGTACCCCTGTTCATGCGTAGGGTTTCCTATTGGCAGCCAGTGGATCCACTGAGGATGGTTTCATGTGGAGCATTAGAGTTGTGTGTGCTGGTAGTTTGGGTGTGGTCTCCTTAGGTTGGGTGAGTGATGTTTTTAGTTGCAGTGATTTATTCTTTTACCATCTGTCTTTGGTGCCTCCCTGTGCTGCCCTCTTACTGTCTGTTCAAGCTCTCCTTTGAAAGGACTAGCAGATGGTAGTTTTATTAATTCAAATGACAAATGAAACTGCTCGACACTGCTTGAACTGATTATTTTGACTGCACTCTTTATTCAGAACTAGATGTAGCTGTATTCATTGTCAAGTTTAGTCACCATACCACAGGTTACAAGAGGATAGTTGAAGGTGTGCAAGTAGGGGAAGTCAACATCAAGCTATATCAATTTTTATGTTTGCTAAAACACTTTCAAGACCGATAACAAGTCATTATACATTGTAGGGTTGAAGTCCATTTTTTTTTTTTCTGGCTTGTCCGATAACAGCCGTTTAATGAGACCTTAACTGCGTTTGACAAAATGACCTGTATGCTTGTTAAGATGACAAATGGCGGCATTTTGTGTAATTGGTGTGATACTGTATTTGGCCACGCCTAGGTAAAGTGTCTTATTGATCATAAACCTGCTTGTGAAGTGAGTGCGTGAGAGTTTCTCACTTGCTGTTTCCTGCCCCTCCCTGCTCGGCCCAGTCGGTCCTCTTCTCCAACACTAGCACAGTTTTCCCATGCTCTTCAAGACGCACTGTATTTGCTTCCACATCCTGAAGCACAAGAAAAAGAGATGCGGATGAAAACACAAGTCAAACACTTATTTTGTATATCTTATTTGTGGTGTACACAGAGGAAAACTTTTTGACGTTGACATGTATAATCATTAGTTACTCAGACACACCTTGAGGATGTGTATAAAGTCCTGTTTATCAACACGGAGGAAATGGCAGTTGTCTTCTCTCAAGATGATGGTGGCAGCACGAGGGGCATCATTCAGCAAAGCTAGCTGTCCGAAGTCTTCACCCTCATGTAGCGTAGTTACCAGGCCCTGCATGCACACAGCACTTTCAACATTACATTATGCTAACAGTCAATTCCAAGGCAAAGAGGCATTTCATGAACGCCAATTCAGATATTTCTTATTATGGCAGTAGCAGTAAATGGATTTACCTTCCCATGTGTGATCACATTTACGGAGCCTTTCCAGATGATGTACCAAGAAGTGCCTTTGTCCCCCTGACTGAATACTACATAACAAAAAGACAGTCAGTACTTACATTGGTCCTTAACACATGTTTACAATGGGCGTTATTATGTACGCATGACTAGAAGGACATAGTGATAGATGGGAAGAGAAAAAAACCTCATGATGACCTGTTTGTCTCCACTGTAGTAATGAATCAATTGTGACATGAGGATGTTTGGATATTATATAGATAATGTATCTGAAAGATGTGTTGTACAGACGTGAACGTTAAGAGACCATTATGCACATGTGAACATAAGTGCACTGTGGTGTGGTTTAACTACACAGTGAAACTGTCTCCATGTGCATGTAGCAAGGCTGTAGCCGGAGCACTCACAGACTGTCCCGGCCTTGGCATGTGATTCAAAGACCAACACCGTTGCCAGCTCCTTACGCACCTACAAGGACAACAAACTAAGAAATTAGGCTGAACTGCATTGATAACTCTTAATAGTTTAACACAATAGATGCGTGGAAACTTCTATTATTGTAAATTAACAAACAAGTTAGAAACATTATGGGCAAACTGTTTTGTTTTTTTTTGCATTTTCTTGCAATGGTGAGAGTTTTATGGTTGACTTTGCTTATGCAAGAATTCTAGCTTTAAGCAGATGAAAATGGAGCTTTTGTATGAAATAAAATTACCATCAAAGTAAAGCTTCTTAAGTGCAGTGTAAATGACCCTTCACTAATTTATGGCCTTCAAACACAGACTGGCCAATAATACCATCAGCCGTGGTTAAATGTTGTGTGATAGTGATCCTCGTTACCCTGAAAGGTTGGAAGGAGATATGTGTTTCTATCTTTATTTTTTTAACCTGAATTCACTGCTATCCTTCAAAAGTATGTTGTAGAACTTTCTGTCTGCTTCTCTCATTTTTTTCCCTATAATATTTATGCATGGAGGGCAGTTAATGACAGTATGGTGTCCTGACAGCTTGACAGAGAAGCAGCGTGGTTGGCGGGGGCTTAGGGAAGGGTCAATCGCTTGACTGTTTCACTTTTTTTTAATAAACTGCATATTGTGGCTTTAATCATAAGGACACGGATGTCAAGAGCAGGCAGTAAAAGTGACTCACAGAGGTGGAGAGATGAGCTGCTGCCTTGACATGGAGCAGCTCCTCATAGATGACCTCCAGGTCCTCAGCACTCCTCAGACTGGGGCTAAACATAGACGTCGGGTGTAATCAACCACAGACACACTTCAAAAATGTGTTGCAAGCTGGATTGTTGTGTATATAATCACTATGGAAGAGACTTTATAAGCTAATATTTCTTGTAAAACATTCGTATTAGTTATGTTAAGGCTCAACATACTGACCATTTGCGTAGAATCATAGTGAGCAGAGCATCGGGACCCAGCTGAGACAACAGCGACAGACTCTCCTGCAGCTCGTCCTCTGAGTCCTTCTCATTTGTTATGTGGTTCAGGCCAAACTCTGAGTCCTGGAAGCGGTAGAACTGGGTGTCCTTGTCATGGATGTTCAACTCATGTTTCACTTGATTGAGGCAGAACACAGAGATGGGAAGATGTTAGTAAGACACAAATGTAACTAAACCATTAGAAAAATGGTGACCACATAAAAATGAGAAAATAAAAACACACATATACATTTAGAAGAGGAAATATTAAATACATTTTGACCTGAAGGAGAACAAGTTGTTGTTTAGTAACTTTACAAAACTCCTGAATGACAAGATACATGGAAACAAGATACATTTATTCAGAGTGATCTCCTTCATTTGATGATGAAGCATTTCTATCCTGATTGGAGTGGTCTCTTCCAGGAAGACAGTGCCTCGTCCAAAGAGTGAAAGCGGTTATTGAACACTTGACTGAGTGAGAACACATTGTAAAACTTATGCCCTGGCAGGCTCAGTGAACAGATTTCAAGCTACTTAAGCACTTCTCGGGAATTCTTAAGTGCAGCCTGAGACATTATCATCAGAATATATTTTAGAATAATACATACTTCTACAGTCCATTAAGGCATGAGCTCGCCCAACACATATGGTAATTTCTCCTTAATTGTGGCTGCTGGTCAATGGTCGGTAGTAATTCTGTCTGGTGTGAAGCACATCCAAGCAAAGATAGATTTATAATTTTTCCTGAGACACAATTCTGCAAAATTCAGCTCTTTAGTTCTTACCATGAACAAGGATTCCTTCATCCACCAAGACTTGCCACATTCCAACTGCTTGACTTCTTGATTGCAGGCATTCATTTTGTTTCATCAGCCAATCAACAAGTTCCTTACCAGAACAGCATTGTCTGTGAGAGAAATGTAATATTTGAATCAGCATGTCATTTGCAGAGATTTTTTTTTTCTACTATGGAAGAAAATGAGGGTACCTGTATGTTTTGAGGTGATGCTTTCTGTCTCTGATCAGACCTGGGTTCCCCTCGATCAGGACATTATACACCGATTTCGCTGCCTTTACAACACGATCTGAAAGAAACTTAACCAACACGAAATAAAAAAAGCAGTTAAACTATTGCGTCTCTCTGTCATAAATATTTATGAGTAGTGTTCCCTTTTATGATGTGATGAAACAGGTTGCTAAAGAGCGAGGAGGGGCCGTGTACATAAATAAGATTAGCAAAAGAAAAAAATATATATACATTTTTCCATGTATAAGTGAAAGAGACTAGTGTCTTTTAGATTTCCCCTCAGTGTGAAGATCTTGTGATTGCACACACGTCATCAATGTGGAGATTTATGGGGGCGTTGGAGTGTAATGTGGCGCGTTTGTGGGTTGCAGGGAGGCGAGAATGTGTTAAAAATGGCTATGTTAAACTCTCACTTGCTGAGCTCCCTGCCTCTACAACTCACACTCTGGGCGGCACACAGCAACGACAAACTTTCACTTTCCGACCACCCTCAGTTTATTCCCTTTGAACCTCTCTCGATTCTTTCCGTTCCCCTTATTCTCCCACCCCCTGACACACATACACACAACTCACTTGGGTCAGGTCTAAAACCCCACCCCCCAAAAAAACTGCAGACATTGGTGCAAAACCTGTCAGCCACTGATGCAGAAGCAAGGCTTATGTAACAACAATGTGCTTTGTTTTTGTGGTGTAATGCAGCTGTCCCATTTCAGGCCTTTTAACGCTTTGCACGATTTGCTCTGCTTCTATTTCAAAAACAAGTTGTGTTCAAACAAAGCTCACAACAATATTTACAGGCTCTATGATTGACTAAAGTATGCATCTTTATTGTGCCCCTCCTGTTAGCCTCCCTGTCTCACATACCCTGCACAAAGTCTTGTGACTCCACGAGTGATCCAGATAATTCCCTGTTTGTTTTTTGGATTTTCCTCAAGGCACTGTTATTCGCCCAAGGGGGTGGTGTAGAGATGCATACAGAACCCAACAATTACTATTCCCTATATCCCTGTTCTCTCTTTTAAGTGGAGTAGCGATGCAAGGACCGTTTGCCTCTTCTAGTGTTCTACAACTCCTTCAGGATAAAAAGAAAATGGCCTGCTGAACTTTGACTGACCTACTGACCCCTTGCATTGATGATGCCAATACAATCTTTGCCCTTCGGGGGTTATGACATTTGCTTGTTAGATCTACGTTCATGCAGGCCTGCTTATTATCACAAACAGCTATAACAGACTACTGTGGGTAACACTGTACAGCACAAACAACAACCTATCACCCCCACATTGGGCTGTTCCCAGACCTGACATCAACAGAGTAGCCTAAATGTGCCACAAGGCGTCTGCTGTGCTCCTCTGGAGTTGTGTTGTCTGGAGGTCACAACTTTTCCCAGGGGCCCATTCTCCCCTGGGACTCACATTCTCAGGCATGTCAGCTCCAAAAGTCATTTTCTTGATGAGGCCATTTTCCATTACCTAACCCGGTCCTTATAAAAACAGTATCAAAAGCCATATTTCACTGAGTGGAGTCTAGCCCCGCTGCTAAACCTGACGATCATGTAAACATGGAGAAACGTTTTCTAGTTGTGTGATTCATTCCAGTTCTGGCTGTCTGCATTGTACAGTGTGTTTATTGTCTGAAAGTAGGCCACCAAATAATGTTATCTAGGAACTATAACCCGTTGGTAATTGTTCCAAGTGAGTCAAATTACAGAGCAAACACCTTTCCCAGGTTCAATCCACACTGTGTATGAGTGTGTAGCAGTGTGCAGTGACCAACACTGGCAGTTATGACCCATTTTATGGCTCGGGTCCACTCTGCTGTTAAGGTTATTTTACAGTCAGGAGCCTGTATTTAAAAAGTGCCTTAAAGTCCAAGTAAAACAAAAGTTAGTGTCTTTAACTTCTGTACAGCGAGTATTTCCCAGTGAAATATTATTTTTAGTTATAAGAGGGATTTAAATCAAAACCTACACGTTTTAATTGGACTGCCAAAAAAAGGGCAAAGTTTCAGAGTTTGCAAAATACAGAGCTACAGGAGACTGTGCTCCACAAACACCCTCCCATGTCACTAAAAGTGGCAGAATGATTGATGGTTAGATCTCATGATATCATTGGTTGAAATTGGTTAGTACTAGAGTATGTATGCAATATGTCATATTGTGTTACACAGGTAAAAAAGATGATTAGATTTTAATATAAAAATACACAGAAATTGTTTTTTTTAATTTGTTTTGTATATAAAAAAAGGGGCACAAAATAGCTGGGGATGAGACCTAAAAGGGTTTATATCTTTCATTTCACCTCCACTTTAAGACTGCTAATCAACTTTGTGTTGGTTTACACTTAATCTGTCCATCCTATAGTTACTTTTCTTGCAATTATAGCTACATAACAGCTGCTCTACAGCCTGTACATGTTGACCCAAACACTCCTCAGCAGGGCATGTGCTCACTTTCACACAGGAGTGAGTCATTTGGATGCAAGAAAGTAGTAGTATCACAGCACAATCACTTTATCTATTCTCTGTATTGTTTTCTTTAACTTCTTTCTGGTCCTGGGTGAAAGTGTTAGTCATAATCTTTTTGAAGTATGTAGTATGTGGTTTGGTTTCATGCATGCATCTTGCAGGGTGGAAAGATGATTAGTACAGTTATCCACTGCGTCTCTCCTCTGTAGGCGAGACATTTCTCTGTTTCTTACACTCAGTGACCTTGGTGGGCTGTGTTGTGTGAGAAGCAGCTACCGATGAACGCTGTGTGAGTTGACAAGAAGCTTTATGCAGCTTTGTGGACTGTAGATACCTTGCTTTTACTATCTCTCTGTGTGAGAAAAAAACAAGACCACACTTCAGGAGGCAACATTTCTGTCCTTCAGTACATGATGGATATGGGTTCTTTCTGGCCTTTTGATTAGGTTGTTAGCATCAGAGCTTTCAAGTTGTAGCTGTAGCTTATGTGAACACACACCTCTGACCTAAACTAGATGAGTATGGGGAAACTTTCCTGAAGAAGTCAAACACATTATGTAACTGTGCGCTATGTATCCAAGCTACAAAGACCTGTTAGTCAAAGGCAAGTAAAAAGTATGTGAGAAGTTTTTGGGGACAAAAATTACACTGGAGCATGTCAAACCTTTTGTTGCACAAATGAAAAATGTGTGGTCAAACACAGGTTATTAAAAACAATCCGTCTCGTATGGTGTTATCAGAATGTATGATTCTCATTAGTGACTTAGAATCTGGAGCCAACACTTGTGAAGCAACCAATATGGAGCCAACATTTGCTAAGCAACCAAACAAAGCTACAAGAAGTTAGCAACACCTGCCTCCTGCAGACACAATGGATCTATTCGCTCTATCTTCTCTCTCGAGCACAAAATAAAACTGACAGGGACTGATTCTTTTGGGGTTTACAGATGCTCTATCTCTCTTTCCTTCATGGAACCCAAACAGGATTCACTTCCATCTCAAACCCTGTATGAGTGTTTTAAAAGTCCTCTCCCTGGTATGTTATTGAAGGAACTGAGATAAGGGAGTGTGAGGGGCCTGGGCTGGGTGAGGTAGGGCTCAATTAGCTGTGGGCCCTGGAGTGCCCTTTAGACTCCTTGTGACTGCATGCCCCGCTAGGAATGTGTTTTTTAAGACTTGCTTGAGTAGTAATGCAGGATATTATAACAACAAAAGAACAGGTTCAGCAGTTTGAGGGGATGCAAGCACTGCAATTCTGGATGATAGCAGAGGTCAGTAGAGTCACGAGCAGAGAGAGAAAGACATCCAGGATGGTGATAGTTTAAAGACTCTCATTCAAGGGCAATGCCAACCAGTGTCCAATATGGTGGTCAGCTAATTTGCAGAGTGGCAGATAGAGAGCTGCATGTGTGCTTACAAACCTGATTTATGAGATTGTTATGGATTGATTCAAACTTAAAATGGATATCACATGACCATAAAATGCGAGATAATGATTAACACAGGCTCAAGGACATCACTTTGCAACAGCCCTGTTCATTAAAAATGTATTTTTTCAGTTATGTTGCAGGAAGCAATACATACTTATTTAAGTGCTGAAATTGAAATCACGCTTCATGCATATCTTCCTATGTTCAGCAGGAGTTATAAAACAACGAGAACATTAGATTACTTCTGCTGCGAGGAAGTGCTGCCCTAAAGCTCTCCATCTCTGGCATACACACCTGCTTCATAGTGTCCTTTGAATTCAGGGCCTCTGGCAGCGGAGTCTAAGAGAAACAGGAAGAGAAACGTTATCACCCCTCTGCTATTTATTCATATCCAAAGACTCTGAAATAAAGCAGATAACTTGCTTTGGAATGGCATTCCACAGGAACTAGCTGGACTGCTGGTTGATGATAATCTGACTGCGGTTCCACCAAATAAACAGAATAACCAAGCTGGACTGGCCAGATAGAAAAAAATACTATTTTCTTTTCATTGAAATGAAGGTCAACACAAATACATTATCTCAAACCTGCACTGTGTTACCATAGTCTTCAACGAGCTGTGGGTGGGTGTCAAGTGTGTAATGAAGTGGGAGGTAAGAGTACATAGACATCAGCAAAGGAAAGTACAAAGCCTGTTGCCACGCGTTTTGTTAAGTGAAAAAGGTTGCTTTTAACTATGGACTATCCTTTTTAATATTCGAACCATTAGAGTTAATGCACTGCAGTGGTTGGAACACATACACAAATGTAATCATTTATTATTTGTGGGGACCTTATTCTCTGCAAAAAGATGGGGTCAGCCCTAATTCGCTGCCTAGGGACAGAAATATAGACAGTGCAGGCATTGCGATTGCTCGGGGGCCCTAGGGATGGGATGGGATTCAGATTGCCAACTCGGAGATACACCTGTTTTCAAAACAGAACTCACATAATGTAAAACGGGTGCAATTTGCTATATATATGCCCTCAAAAATACGAACCCTTCTCAGTAGCAACAAAATTGTATATAAACTATAAAAGAACAAAATAGACCACTATGTGCTGATAGCGCAGATAGCCCTTTTCCCGCAATGTCAAGTGCCACCAGTGAGGGAAAACAACTGTGTATGCCCAAAGTCAAAGCGGATGGCAGAAATTTGTTGTCAGGTGTGCTTGATTGCCTGTTACCCCTCTGCAATTTGATTGGCTGTTGGCGAAGTACTGCTGTCATCATCTGCTACTAGCCTGAAGACGTTTCTCTTAAATAAAATAGTAACATAAACACTATTAGTTTTGCATCAGTGCCAAGTAGTTGTTGCCACTGAATATTCAACGTGTGAGATGTTACTTCGGCCTAAGTCGTAATGGTATTTCCTCTTTGTGGCTTGGTTTTTATGTTTTTATGAACCCTTTGTAGCTCACCTCTACCTGTATTTGAAAGGGAATTGCTTTCATTGAAGTTAAGTCAGAGACTTATAAAGACCTTTTTCAGTTCAACTATTAAGATCAAACATTTTTCTCCATTTCCGGTAGCTTGTGGGTATTTAGTGACATGTCTGGACCCTCACAAAATGAAGGAAAACTGATTTCATAGGCACTTCATTTGATCTTGCCTCATCATTGGGTTTGCTCATATTGCAAGGCCAAATATTTACTTAATAGGATGGGTACCTCTGTCACACACTAGTTGCTTTCTATGTTCTGTTTTGATTCACTGCAATATGCCAAGTAATCGCTTGACATAGCTGTCATCTATCCAGCAGCTGACTGTTAGCTTTTCAACCACCCATCATGTCACTGATATACATCTATAAACTGTCTCCAGCCCTTCTGCAGACAGACTTTGTGGCATGTTTTGTCTGGTGTGCTGTGCTGCCAGGTATGTCACATGATCATAGCCTGAATGACACATTGCCAATTGTTTTAACGGATTCTGATTAGCTCTGTTACTGTAAAGGGGAAGAGCTTAAAAAAACCTGAGAAATGTTTCAGGAATTGTGATCTTGGTTCTTATCAAAGTATATTTGACTAAATATGACTCCATAAACCATACGTAGCATATTTGTAACAGTTAGGCCCAACGAAACTGACAAATGTGCCCCCTGACTAGACAAAAAAATGTGGAATAAACAGTGTACTTCCAGGTCTGTTGACAGACAGTCACCACTAACAGCCTTTGTGCATGTGAGGTATTTTGTTTTTCTTTGCCTCCATGTCTCAGCCCTGGTATGAAAGAGCAATAAGGACAGGGAGACGATGGCCTGGTATCTCATAATGATGACCGCAAATAGAGCTCAGTTATGCACCTGTAGGTATTCGTCTTCATTAGCTCAAAGAAAGAATTGGCATTTGCCTCAATGCCAGTTAAATTGTGCTCGTTATTGATATCATGCCTAAATGAATAGAGAAATTCAACACCATTTTGGGAAAATATTACTCATTGCAACTTTGATTATTCTCAAGCTTAAGATGTTACATTATAAAATAATCTTGTTATTGAGGTAGAGACCCCTGCTTTTGTGCCAGTTTAGTACAAACAATTTATCCACGTCTATAATATCAAATCAGTGCATTTAATCATTTTATAATGAGGGTGTTTGTCAGTTTGCTGTCAACTTAAACTTTACACTTTTGTATAAATCTTGTTATTGGCCTGGTGAGGTCATCTCTGTGGAAGGGCCTATGTGTAATTTATCATGTATAAGATAACCTGAGCAAACAAACACTAACTTGCCGCAAGTTGAAACATTACTGTAAAACTTGAGAATATGTGAAGCATTTTACATTGTGTTATTATTAAAATCAGATTATGAGGAGTCAAAGTGGGATGCCAGATCCAAAACAAAAGTGTCAGTTATTTACAATATAATATAGTTGTAAAGTCTAATTGTAGTTTAACCTTTTGAGTTGTTTTATGAAAATGTCACGTTGATATTTATTGGCTGTTCCGCAGGAAGTTCAGAATGCAGTCATTGGAGATTTACAATCGTCTTTGATGTATTGTTGGTTAAAAGTCAAGTAAATTTAGAGCCTCGCCACTGTTCTGTGTCTTCCTGTGACCTGGAGACAAAACCTCCTCTTTGTGCATTCTTCTACATTCTCTGTAAACTTAGCAAGGATGTCGTGGTGAAGGTGAACAATAAACAATACTCTATTTATAACCTTAGTTTAATAAAAAAATAAATAAAAAGATTTTGTACTGCTTTGTTGCATTCCCACACCCAATCTGCTAAAACAATAAAGATCTGCTTCAGTTCACTAGGAGCATTCTTGAAATATCGTGCCAGCTTCTATTTTGGGGACCATGGAGAGAGAAAGTGAGGTTAACTAAACCCCATTTTTACAAACACCTTTCACCTGCTCTCTGACAAACAATATTTTTCTCCAGCTCACATGCAACAATTATTTTGAGTTTAAGCACGCACATGTATTGGATGCAATGTCCTACCACGCTGCAGGGTGGTTGTCACTTAAACAACTTATTAAATCTATAAAGTCACCATGTGTCAGAAAGTCACTTGGGTGCCAATTTGTATACAAATTATGACTAGCTTTTCAGAGTCAGCTTCTCCAGCAGTGACTAATTCAAGACATTTACAAAGAGCAAGTGACATCTTGCAGAGCTTGTTTTGTGATAAAGTCTAACATTTGCAAAGTGTCTGCACCAACAGACATGATGATGGAGATGAATGGTTGAGTATTATCACCACTCTCAATCTCCTGGACATCTTTCTGTGCCACTTTTTTTTTTTTCAGTAAACGAACGCTTGTTTATGATCAATGAGCTACTTCTTTCTCTGGAGTAAACATTAAAGCAGCATACCCAGCTGATGCCTCTTATGGTCGGCGTTTCCACTGAGGCGCGATCCGGGAACACTTGGTAATTGTGACTCCGAAACAGATGCATCTTTTTTCCTCAGATCCAAACAACCGACAAACAACTTTCCCGGTCAGAAGACCTGCACACGGACTTGGCACCTCCAGACATTATTCACAGCAGAGTAGATCGACGCGTCTTCCGCCCATTACTGTCCCCAGACACCATGACGCAGCGACAGTGTCTGCTCAGGAGTCCGCATGATGTCCCATACAATCCAGGCAGAGATTCCGCACGTCGTCCCTGCTTACAAACCCGGCTGCCTCGTCCGACGTGTCTGCCTCAGTGAGGACTGAGTGTGGAGGCTTCTTCAGCCATCCCACGCAGCACAGGCGCGCACTGCTGAGTTGCGCGTGTGCGCTCTTTGGCTTTGGCAAGGAGTTAATACAGTCATCAGAGAGACGGCCTCCCCTGGTGTTGTTGTTTTTTTTACAGCTTAATTAATGGCGTTTGATTTATTAAACCTGACGTCGATGCACTCCGTGTGTATGTGCAATTTTGGAGCAGATGCATGTGTTAAAAGGTGACACAACTGGTGGATGCTTGGGCAATGCTGGTACCACACTGTACAATTTGTCCAGTATTTTGAAACGTAAGGTCTATTTCACCAGGCTCATACTACAGTATACAGATTTAACTGATGGAGCAGATGCATGTGTTAAAAGGTGACACAACTGGTAAGGCAAGGCAAGTATATTAATGTAGCACATTTAAGCATCAAGGTAATTCAAAGTTTTTTTTTTGAATTTACATTTAAATACAATTAATGACAGTTATTAAAAAGCTAAAGTAAAAATAGAATAAAACTGGTATAAAGTACAAGAATAAAAGTGCAGTGTAACAATGATTTGATAAAAGGCAGCAGCAAACAAGTATTTTGAAGAAGTATAAAGCATATGCATTTGTTAAAAGGTGACACAACTTGTAAGGTAAGGTAAATATTAATGTAGCACATTTAAGCATCAAGGTAATTCAAAGTGCTTTATAAATCAAAGGCATTGAGACAATTATAACTCATTATAAAATGACATTTAAATACAATTAATGACAGTTATTAAAAAGCTAAAGTAAAAATAGAATAAAACTGGTATAAAGTACAAGAATAAAAGTGCAGTGTAACAATGATTTGATAAAAGGCAGCAGCAAACAGAAAAGTATTTTGAAGAAGTATAAAGCGTTGCAGTTGACCTACAGTTTTCTGGGAGATTATCCAAGATAAGTGGTGCATAAAAACTGAACCCTGCTCTCCATGTTTTGACTCTGGGGACAGGGAGCAGACCTTCCTCAGAGGACCTGGGAGGTCTGGATTCTTCATAATGTAGCAAAAGATCAGAAATAAACCATTCAGTGGTTTATAAACCAACAGGAGTATTTTTAAATCAATCCGTAACCATAAGGTGGTGAACGAAAACCCTACATAGACACAGAGTGATAAAATATTCAGCTAAAAATGCCTAATCATATATATAATACAGCACTACGTTAGTCATTTAAATATGTGGTGTAAACCTGAAGTACATCCCTGTGATGTAAATCTCAATGAAACCACCTGTCCAGTAATTCACCTGGCACTGCAAATTAACAAGACTGAGTCAAGGTTATTAAAGGAGTCAAAATGTTCCATGCAGGCACTATATAGTCTAGTTTGTTCAGTACAGTAGTTCAGAGCCGCGCACTTGAGCTGCAGAACTCTGCACACACACTTATCTGGCTGTCCAGCTGTCTGGCTCAAGGGTCTGTAGGCACATGGACTTGAAGATAAACTGTTTCAAGGGCAGAAAACTGCGTAGTGTGTGGAACAGCACTTGATGTCTCTCATTGGTAGTTTTGTTCAGTTCTAGATGTCAGATTGGTGACAGGTGTCTGTCCTTTTCACAGGTGTTAAACTGTTTCATACACATTACTGGTTTATAGATTTATAAAACTCATAATGCTGTATATTGTCCCAACAGGTGTATCGATCAGATTTGAATGCATCTTGCCATGTTTCTATATCCTCATCTTTCTCTGTGTCTTTAGCTCAGATCCGATCTATGTGGTTCTATTATATTTTATAGACATTATTTTTGTTGTAGCGTGTAAGCAGATGACTTACTTCCCCATCCACTGGTGTACAACGTCTTGAAAGGGAACTGATGGATTTGACCAAGTTCTCCATAGAAGACATGGCTTGAACAGTATCTGTGGGAAATCAACAAGAAGACAGGTGATAATTATTTGCTTTAAGAAACAAGAAAGAAACATGGGAATGCATGTGTCATGCCTATTTGTCCCTAATTGGTCAACACAAAGCAAATGTCTGTACATTTGCAGGCTGTCAAACAAGGACATTGTCTGACAGCCTGCACATTGATTACCATGCACCTCCAGTAATAACTGTGTCCTGCAGCCTGGCTATGTTATGTAAGACTTGTTTAAATCCCTGCTATTGTTCCAGTGCAGGGCCGCCCTTCCTGTACTGACCTCAATGAGTCAGTTTGCCATTGCTTTTCCACAAGACACACATGGACAAGAACACTAATTCTGTCCTGCTTCCTGTGCTTTGGTTTTGGTTGTTCCTCCAGCTGGAAAGGAGGGCAATTTATTGGAACTCTCTTCTCTGTGCAAAATTATTCTAAGTCCAGCACCTGTTGCTCCTGTATGCCACTTCTGTTAAGGCATTAGTGTTCCTTTCTCGGAGTTTGACTCCATTAACATGTGTGTTGAGTGAATGCCAGAAGCCTACAGAGCTCAATTTGCTTTGAATCACAAACACCCCTTCATATCAATTTTCAAAACAAAAGCAACATTGATTGCCTGCCTGATAGTTTGAAGCTACTGCGAGGCACATTTTCTACATTCTCTCTGGAAAAAAACAGTAACTTCTTACCAAGTTTAGATCCCCGTGACCTCCGCGATGGATCATGGGGATGCTCCAGTCACTGCTGTCCCAAAAGCCAATATTTAAAATAAAACCAAATGGAAAGTACTGTTTCAAGTGCAACCAATATGTTTCCTGTGTTCCAGCTAAACTTGTATGAGTTTCTGTCTCCTCCAAATGCCTCACAGGGACTAAACAATGCCAAATTCAGACAGTTCACAATGAAGGAATCCAGTTTTCCTTCTTATGACGTCCTGAGGGAATGTTAACATGATAGTTTAGCTGATAAGGACGAGCACATTGCAGTTTGATAGTATCTGACAAAGTGACTGTGTTGTGTGCACATTGAGACAACACTGAGCAAAATGGGACTATGCATCATGGAAGTTTTGAAACAAATGTAAAAGCCTCAAGCCTCTCTAAAGGATCAAATGGTCTCTTTTATAGACTGCTAATCTACACTGGATGGGAATAATTTTAGGAATGATTTATGATTAAGTAAAGCCAGAAAATGTAGGGATGGCAATTGATTTGTTGCCCTTAGATTGAGATGAAGCTCATTATTGTTGCTGCATTGTAGATGACCTTGTTTAAGGTTCAAAGCATATTGTTCATTGAAAAGCTCCATCTAACAGGAGAGATTAAATGTAAACTACTGACACGTTAAACTCTTCCGTCACTCTGGTCTCAGGCTTCACCTCACATGCACGTCTGGCATTTTGAAAACAAATGCTGCCCTCTATTGAGAACACAGATGAACTGCAATCTACATTACCACTAAGTGGAGAGAAATTCATGTAAACCTCAGGCCAATTTACACATACAAAATAATTATATTAGATTAGAGTCTATCAACTGATTCCCCTTTTTATATAGGAAAAACTAAATTAAAGAGTCTAAATTTCAAAAAAACGTTCTTACATGTATGTTTTGATGATGGATGTTTATCGACTTTTATGTTATTACACAAGTAAACCAATAATATATTCATGTGTGGTCTGTGATTCTCTTTCTCTATTTCTTTGTATTTATTTTGGAGTGTCTATTTAGATCCTCCGGGAATGGGAGTGGGATTTCCTGCAACACATCTACGCCCAAGGAATGTGCACTTTGCCAACTGTCTTTGTTGTGCTTGTCTGGTGGTATATATACACACACACACACACACACACACACACACACACACACACACACACACACACACACACACACACACACACACACACACACACACGCACATGCACACTCACACGCCTTTTCCTTCCTCTCCCTTATTAGCAGTGACGGGGAGAGAAATATTTGATTTGTTTGACCCCAAGGTCAAATACGGACTGAGGCAGAAAGTGAAGCAGACATGAGCGAAAGCATTAAAAATAATACTAATCGTAACCTAACAAACAAAACAAAATTGTCAGCATCGTTCTATAACATCTACCTCATGCTGCGCAATCACATGTTTATGCTTACTAAATTAATTCAGTCATAGACGCTAACAATTAACAAATAACTTCAACATATTATTCAGAGAATAAATGACTTGTTTGTCTGTGAATCTTTAAAATGAGCTGTATAGAATCTGCTCATAAAATCTTGTAAAACACACAATTATACTTCTATATCAGACTCTCACATTTGAATGCGTACCATGTAAAGTCCATTTTCCATGTGATAAAATAAAATGTCATAAACTATCCAATATGTCAGTCTGTTAAATCATTTAGATAAGTGATCAGATACTCACCACTGGCACACTCTTGACTTGTTCTTTAATCTGTCAGCTTCCACACTTTTTGGGGTTTTCTGCTTTCTCCTTACAGCCTTTGCTCTTCTCAAATGTCCGAGGATGATTTTGAGAAGAGCCAAGTCCAGCAACATTGGAGTGTTGGTGGACTTAGCTTCCTGTATCTCTCTGATTGGCTGTGAAGAGAGTGCCCCAGGGCTCGGGCTGAGTACAGCAAAGTCTGTGTGTGGGAATGTGAAAACAGGATCAGAATATAAGCAACTGCACAGTCTTTGTTTTAATTTGCATTCATTTTTTCCAGCTATATGTTAAACAAGATGAAACATTTTAAGAACAAAAAAGTAAATCATCTTAAAATGTGCAGTATTCTCGACAGCATTAATATTTAAGACTGGTAGAATGTAACAGTACATTTACTGAAGTTCTGTTGGACATACTTGTATGTTACTTGACTATTTCCTTTTTATGCTACGCTATACCTCTACTACAATACAACTCAAATGCAAATATTGTCCTTTTTACTATGTTTATCTGACAGGTTTGGTCACTAGTTACTATGCAGAACAAGATTGTTTTGTTTGAAACATATAATGAACTTTATAAAACATCAGTTCATCAAAAGTGAAATATATTAAACTACCGAACAGTATATAAAATAGTCAAAATCAGCTCCACCTCAACCAACTTCTACATAAAAATATTAATTATACATAAGTGCACCACTAATAATGATACAATAGAAACACTCTCACAGGGGTAATTTTTCAGCAATTTGAATATACTTTTACTTTTGATACTCTTTAAACATTCTGCCAATCAGACATTATATTTAAGAAATATTTCTAATGCAGGACTTATATATTTCTATATTTCTAAACAAAAAGGAGTGTTTTCAGAGTCTGGTTTTGCTACTTTTAGAGGATCAGACTACGTCTTCCACCCCTAATTGTAAACTATTGTCCTTCTAGCTGACAGACAGAATCAACACAGTATTTTCATTTCTTTGCCTGACTGTACTTAACTTAACTTATGCAACCTCTTTGTGTATATATTTGTTATGTATCAAAACAAAGAGAAGCCTTTGCAGTGAGCAGACTGTTGCCCTTTGTACATGTCAAACACCAAGCCTCCAAATGATCACAACAGTTTGGCATCAGAGGTCTAAACCTGCAGTTTCTCTTTTATCCACTAGGGGCGGGGTGCTTGCGAGCTGGGGGTTTCCTTGCTGCAAAGATATTTGAATGTTCAAGTGATAGATGACTTTTCGGCAAATTGTTGAAAAGGCACCGGGACAAACTCGTTTCTTCCACATAGAAACACCAAATATTCCGTATTCCCAGTGTTTTTTTTAACAGTGAAGAATATTTACAGACCAGCTAAACCGATACAATTGGGTCTTTATTGATATATTGCGGCATCGGCTGAAGACGAGGATCCACGGTGGGCGTTTTGTTTTCTCTCTCACAGCTTTTCATCTTTGCGAAGTAGCAGATAAACACTTGTGTTGCTACTTTGTTTTCCGGCTGAAGGCTTGATCTCTAATTTGTGTCATCGGTGTTTTGAGTGTCGCACTAGACATTGGATTGGATTTCACAATGGGGGTCAGCAGGATCTACATCAGCATCGGATACGCTACCTTTGGTACCCTGGTTGGACTTTCGGCTTTCTTGGTCTGGAATATAGCATACAAGCAGCCATGGACGGCGGCCATGGGAGGCCTGTCAGGTATGTTTACAAACCTAACTTGTAGATTTAATTGAAAGGTTAAACGTGCATGTGATCGTCTTATTCACATACCAGTAGAGTATTTAACTCGGGCTGCCTGGTCCTTCTGCAAGGCCTGCACAGTCACACATCGCACCACTATCGCATTGAAATAAAGTCATGGTTGTGTTCTTGTCACTGACATGGAAACACATTATTATTTGTTTAAATGAATATTTGTTCTGTGTTAACTAGCTCAATACCTTTTTTTTTTTTTAAATGATGTCACATTTCTGCATATGACCAGATTTATATTCTCCTCATCCTCTGCATCACTTTGTAAGCTTTAACTCTTTCACTCTTTCACTTTCCTATACCCTGATCGATATTTGCTTTCTGAGGCTATTGACATTTTTACATAACATTACATTAGTCATTTAGCAGACGCTTTTATCCAAAGCGACTTACAATAAGTGTATTCAACATAGGTATTCAAGAGAACTACTAGTCACCAGAAGTCATAAGTGCATCTCCTTTCTTAAACAAGCATCTAAGAGCATAAACCAGAGCAAAAGTACAGTGCAGAAACAAACTAATACGAATACAATAAGTACTAAGTGGATATTTGGTGTTTGAAAATGTCTATGTATGAAAAAACTTAATGCACTATAAACAAAAATCTCGAAGTTGATACAGATCCCATATATATATATATATATATATATATATATATATATATATATATATATATATATATATATATATATCATTTTTCAATGATTTTTTCCATGTAACATGTTTTTAAAATGTTTCAACTTGTCTTTCAACAGGAGTTTTGGCGCTCTGGTGTCTTGTCACACACATCATGTACCTGCAGGACTTCTGGCGCACTTGGCTCAAAGGCCTCAAGTTCTTCATCACTGTTGGTGTGCTCTTCTCAGTCTTGGCAGTGGCCGCCTTCATCACCTTCCTAACTCTCGCCATCACACAGAAGCAATGTAATGCTCTCTCTACTGTTACTAGTTTATAATGATTCATTTTCAGTGTAATCGAGAATCAGAAAAAAACCATTTAGTATTAAGACTTCAAACTTAATGATTATAGGATTGATTTCCTAATGCAAGTATTCATCACATGGCTTTTTCTGTCCCACAGCTCTTACTGACCCAAGGAGCCTTTACCTCTCCTGTGTGTGGAGCTTCCTGACTCTCAAATGGTCCTTCCTCTTGGCCTTATACTCCTACAGATATCGCCAGGAGTTTGCAGACATCAGCATCCTCAGCGACTTCTAGTCAGTACTGATTTTATAGACTGAAATGGACTTCGAGAGGTTTTAAGGTGCCAGCAGGAGCTGGTCAAAGAGCTTTTGTTACAAAGAGGAGGAAGAGCAGACATGGCTAGATTAAAAGGTCACCTGACTTCTAGCGTAAGGAATTGCACTTGTCTTACTTGCTTAACAAGTTCTGTATTTGTATTGTCCTATGTTCTCCTACTTTTATGACCTAAATATTATATTCCTGTAAGTAGTCATAAATCTGACCTTCAGAAGACTGGAGCTGCTTTTGAATTCATTGCTTGAGGCTTTATATGGAGAGACATGCTGTGTTTTTAAGATTTTATCTTTGGGTTGTTTAATCTTAAAACAGCTCATACATATAAGGAAATCCCCACCGTAACAGGCTTTTAATCTAATGGAAAACTGTGAAAATGAAAGTGAAAATATTCTCAAAGCTAAAATCCTCAGAACCAAAACTAAACCTCCTACCTGAACCCACTCTGCTAAGTGCTTGGTTGACAGTGTCCGTTGGAGTGCTTGAATGTTTGTACCCAAATGAGCTATTTCATAGTCAACAGCTTTGAACAACAGAATACTCCCATCACGTCATTCCACTGTCTTACTGTCTGCAAAGTCAGTCTCTAAGCTCCATTCATTGTCTCTGTCCCAATCTGAGAAACCATTTTTTAAAAATCCAATCACTGATATGAAGTGTTACTATTATTTAAAACGTTTGAAGAGGGTAGTTAATGTAATTTATGTCTCCCTTCTTACCCCACATTTACTTTTAGGAGAACGGAAGAAAAGGCTTTCCTGTGGAATTTGTTCCTTTTTAATCTTTTGTTCCACCAGGGGAAGACTTGTTTTTTTTCTATCATGAGTCCACTGAACAATTATAACATTCCTCTGTGTAGAAAACACAAATTAGTTTGATAAATAATGCACTTTAGTATTTGATATTGATGCCATTGTTTTGCACACATATCCTAATACAATGGAAATAATAGCTCTCAGCTCTCCATTCTAAATTATGAAATACGCTATTTGTATGCAGTTATTTTACAGTTAGCATGTTTTGTACAAGTCAAGTTAAACTAGGCTTTGTAAGTGGTTCATTTCCAGCTGTTGCTCATGTCTACCTTCTATTATAAAAACATGTTAAACCTATTTTTGTTGATGAGAAAATGAATGTGAGGATGTTACATGTACATAGAAACTGAACCCAATAAAGTTACATTTATTGTTAATTACAGTATGTTGTCTCCTTGCTCTATACCACACCGATACAGCAGCAGCTAACGAATCAGCAATTTAAGGCTGAAGCTTTTCATTCTCTAAGCTCCACCCAGGAAGTGTACAGGGTCTTGAGCGTAGCTTGATAAGTAATCAAACAAGTGGGCAATACACACATCTGAGCCAAATGCCTGCAGACGTTGTGCTTCAGCAATAAGGTACAGTGCCGTCTTCTTTTAAGACCTGTAAATTAATACAGAACGTTATAAATTCTAGAGGTCATCTTATTACTGATTTTTATTCCTTATTATAAGAAGATGCACATCGTTAAAAAAGATGACCTCTGAGATTAAGCAGAACAAAACCTTTTACCAAATCTAATTGATGATTGAGTAATTGAAGCTAATGTGCACTGGATTCTCAACAGGTATCTTTTTTTTGTTAAATGGTGAGGAATCTCTTTGCAATTTTTGTCTTTATAGTCAATTCTTTCTTCTTGAGCTTTAACCCTCATTACTAAACTTTTTTACAATGTAACAAGCTCGTTTGAAGAAAAAGCATAATTAATATAAAGCAAAGTAAGTTGCTAGCTTTCGACCAAAATGGTAGCACTTGAATGTTATTAAGTTCAGATATCATTTTTTATTTATAGTTTTTCTCAAAACATAGAATGTGGTAGAGTTTTCAAATATTTTCCTACAGCTAGCAGAGTGTAAGACGCATATAGTGATCTTGTGCGTGTGCTACTATTTACCTAGTGCTGAGCTAATATTTTAGCAGTCCACCTACCTTCACCCTTCAAGGTTAGATTAAGGCCATGGACATGAAATTTGATTCCTAAATATAAAACAGCAGAAGCGTAATCCTAAAAATTCCCTTGTGTCCGCAACTTTATAAATATAAACATATTTTATTTTTGTTTACGTGTGAAAAATAAAATGTGTAAACTTGTTTCTAGCATGTGCTGTTAAGTTAAAATGATATTGATGATGTTGCCGCTTTGACTTGATTAATGACTAATTTTAGGAAAATATAGTTTGTCATGTAATTCCTTAAGTTGCACTTTGAAAACATAGTATAAGAGAGAGTTTTCCAAGGTCCTAATACATTTCAATATGCTATAGCCATGCACCGGGACCGCCCACGTTATGTGATTGACAGGCCGGCATATAACCTCCCAGACTTTGACAGAGAGTTTGACAAGAAGAGTCGACAATTCCCTGTTGGAGAGAAAGTGAGGAAACTCTTCAGGTACAGAACTGCAATCTCTCCACACAGTCAACATGAACTTCATGTCTCACCATCACACAAACTCTACCTCTGACAAGCTTTGTGTCTGTGATCAAACAGTGGAGAGTCCTGAAGCTATGAGTCAATATAAAGTTTAGACATGTGTTATGGACTTTTTCAAAGTAACAACCGGAAAACTTGAGCTCTTCAAAGAGTTTCCCTTGTTTGTTTCTGTCAGATGCTCTCTGTTGAGACTGAAGGGCCTGTTGTTCAGACATCTGCCTGTACTGAGCTGGCTTCCCAAGTACAAAGTGAAAGAAAACCTGCTGTGTGATGTCGTCAGCGGGGTCAGCGCTGGCACCATTCAGGTTCCCCAAGGTCAGTCGATGCTCTCCTCTCTCTGATGCCTCTGTGCTCTCTAATACCCACAGACTGAAGCTAGGTTCAGCAACGTTTGCTCTGTTATATAACATAGCGTTTGTGGTTTTTTTATGTTGTCATGATTTATGTGACAGTTATAAAACAGTTTATGTTCTTTTCAGGCATGGCATTTGCCCTCCTGGCCAGCCTCCCTCCTGTCAACGGCCTTTATTCATCTTTCTTTCCCCTCATCCCGTATTTCTTCATGGGCACTGCTCACCAGATGGTCCCAGGTAAACCAGAGTGATTTATCAACAGTGATTTCTTATAGTGACAGTGATAAGTTGCCAGGGCTGCACTGCACTGTGCAGATCAGCTGCGATTGGCCTGACTTCCCAGTTTGCAGTATAGCAAAGAAAATATATTTGACACACTACTTTCCATAGGTACGTTTGCTGTCCTCAGCATTATGGTGGGGATGGTGTGTCTAAGGCTGGCCCCAGAGTCGGACTTCAGCCATTTCAATGCCACTCATAATGCTACAATAGTGGACACAGCCATGATGAATGAGGTTCGCCTGGGAATATCTGGAACTCTGGCCTGTCTCACTGCAATCATTCAGGTACTCAGCACTAAAATCATCTCAAAGTGAAGTTTGAAAGGCATGTGTAGTACAATTTAATCTAAAAGTGACACATTGAAAAATAGTTGTGTTTGTGCAGATTGGCCTTGGCTTCATGCAGTTTGGATTTGTAGCCATCTACCTCTCAGAATCCTTCATCAGAGGCTTCATGACTGCTGCAGGATTGCAAATCCTCATCTCAGTGCTCAAGTACATCTTTGGCATCCAAGTGCCACCTTATAGTGGTCCGCTGGCTGTTATATATGTAAGTTATCCCCAATATTTTGGCCAAAGAATATCAGAAAACTTTGGTAGTTTGATTGTCATTAAAATATTTCATTTTATTTATTTCCCATAGACTCTTGTAGATATTATACGTGGCCTTCCAGATACCAACATAGCATCGCTAGTATTTGCTCTGGTCAGCAGCATAGTTCTTATTGTGGTGAAGGAGCTGAGTGCACGCTACCGCCACAAGCTGCCCTTCCCCGTTCCTATGGAGATCATAGTTGTAAGTAGCTTATAGTTTGTAATTTCTCTGAGGACACAAAAGTTCACTTCTTTATTTTTTGTTTAATTCCATGAAGCTGATTTTTCTAGATATGTTACAAATATACTTTTTAGGACGATAGTGGTGATTGATCCCTATCCCTGTTCTGCACAGGTTGTGGTGGCCACAGCCATCTCAGGCCCTCTGGATCTTCCTAAGATCTATCACATGGACATAGTGGGAGAAATTAGTTTGGGGTAAAGCATACATCCGCTTACTTAGAATCAATGGTTGCTTCATTAATTAAAATGACTCATTTTTGTACTTTTCAATTTATATTCATATCTTGTCTTTTTTTCCAGTTTCCCAGCACCAATCCTGCCAACAGTGAGTCAGTGGGGAGACATGTTGGGCACAGCTTTCTCCCTGGCAATCGTGGGGTATGTAATCAACCTGGCTATGGGCAGGACACTGGCAGCCAAGCATGGCTACGACGTGGATCCCAACCAGGTACAAAAACTGCATATTTTTACTAGATCAAAATGTGCATTTTATTAGACTTTGTTAACACAGCATGCATATTGTTGTGCAGGAAATGTTGGCTCTAGGCTGCAGCAATTTTCTGGGGTCCTTCTTTAAGATCCATGTGATCTGCTGTGCCCTGTCTGTAACCCTGGCTGTGGACAGTGCTGGTGGAACATCACAGGTGAGTGATGCGTTACAATTTCTGTAACTTCAGTAGTGGAAGAAGGGCTCCGATCTTCTACTTAAATAGAAGCAGTAATATCACAGTGGAGAAATACTCTTTACATGAAAAAGTCCTGCATTCAAAAGTAAAAGTACAAAAGTACTAGCATCAAGTACTCATTGTGTAGAATGGTCGATTTCAGAATAATATATATAAAATGATTGTATTGTATTGAATTATTGATGCAATAAAATGTACATTACTTTAGTGTTGAAGCTGGTAAATATGGGGTTTATTTAACTATGTGTTCAGTCAAGTCTTATCTTTATCCATAATAATAAATCAACTTATTTGTTAATCATATTTTGTATTATTAGTCTGACGTGGCAATGTATCTAGTATTTAAAGTTGTCAAAAAATGTAGTGCAGTGAAAGTATGAAGTACCATTAAATTTAAATAAAAGTACAAGCAGTTCAAAATTATACTTAAGTACAGTTCTTGAGTAAATGTACTTAGTTACTTTCCACCACGGCTTTGCTGTAATTGAGGTCGAGTTAAAATAGTATGGAGTACAAGAAAATAATATTTTAAACTGCTA
Source organism: Anoplopoma fimbria (assembly GCF_027596085.1). Classification (NCBI taxonomy): domain Eukaryota; kingdom Metazoa; phylum Chordata; class Actinopteri; order Perciformes; family Anoplopomatidae; genus Anoplopoma; species Anoplopoma fimbria. The sequence continues at coordinate 16,904,589 of NC_072460.1, forward strand.
ACTTCTGCCCCTCTGTTGCTGCCCTCTCATAGTTTGCCAGTCTATGTGTGATGCTGGTCGTGATGGTTACCATGCTCGCATTGGGAGCCTTCCTGAAACCACTTCCAAAAGTAGGTGCACATAAGATAAGAAAAATTAGACAAAACATTTAAGTAGAGGTAAGAGAAAAATCTATGCATAATTAGTGACCATGCAATCTTGGTTTCCCCAGTCGGTGCTTGGAGCCTTGATTGCAGTGAACCTGAAGAACACTATCCTTCAGCTCTCTGATCCCTACTACTTATGGAAGAAGAGCAAACTGGACTGCGTCAGTCAAAGCCTTGGATTCAATACTGCAGCACAATGTGATCTCTTTTTTTCTCCATATTTTATCTTAATCTATTGTTCTTTCTCTTCTAGTCTGTGTGGGTTGTGTCATTCTTGGCAACATTCTTTCTCAGCTTGCCTTATGGAGTTGCTATCGGAGTTGGCTTTTCCGTCCTGGTAGTGATATTCAAGACACAGTTGTGAGTAAATGATACATTTTTTAACCAAAATTGCCAAAAATACAATGGAGTGGAGCGTTAACTGTTTATTAATGTATTACTAATTAAATAATGTGTTCCCCGTAGTCGTAATGGTTCAGCAATGGTTCAGATTATGGATACAGATATCTACAAAAACCCGAAGGCGTACAGTAAGGTATGAAAACGAAATATTTGTGTGTATTTTTTGTTATTACACATAATATAGGAGTAATTGTGTCTAATCTTTTTTGTGATAACTCCACAGGTCATTTCAATAACCGGTGTGAAAATAGTGAACTATTGCTCACCCCTCTATTTTGCAAATGCTGAAATATTCCGCCAGAGGGTCATCAAAAAGGTACAGTAAAAAACATGACCTCTTTCGCCGTCACGCAAGGTTAGGCAGGCTTGAATGAATGTGTGAATGTGTTGTGTTAGGTGTTTACACAGCCATGTTTGTGTCTAGACCGGGCTGGACCCTGGCAAACTTATCTTAGCCAGGCGGAAGTTCTTAGAGAAAGAACAGAAGGAGAAAGCGAAAGAAGAGAAGAAGGACAATGAGACAAGAAGGAGGAAACCCAGCTCTTTGGTAAACATGAAATCTCAGGTGAGATCAAGTATAAATATATAGCAGCTCGTATTTTCATAGATTTTCTGAAAAAAACATCCTGTGACTGCTTTTGTAAAACCTTCTCTATGTATTTCCTCTAAAACTAGACCATATCTCAGCTTGAACTACAAAATGACTTTGACATGAGCGATGGCACTGCCAGTCAACCTGAGCCTCCCACCAGCTATGTCAACTTCCACTGTAGTGACAATGAGCTGGGCGAGCAGACGCCTGACCAAGAGCCACCCAGTCCCACACTGGAGACCCAGCCTATGCCCTTCCACACCCTCATCCTCGACTTGGCAGGGGTCTGCTTCATAGACCTAATGGGCATCAAAGTATTGATCAAGGTGATATGCTTGTTTGAAAAAACTAATTTACTTCAAAACAATTGATTCTATGTTGTTCGCCTCTTCATGTCTCTCTGCAAGTTAGAGAACCCCTGAACCATAACGTTTTTTTTTATTTTGAACCTTTTTGTCACAAAAAGTTATTTGATTTGTGAGATTGAACCCTGACGTTCCTTGCTGAACCTTTTCATGAGAACCTTTTTAAGTATGAGTGTATACAAAAGTTTATTCCATTATGCCCTTTAACAGTCTCCTTTCCTCTATTTCCCACACAGATGAACTCAAGCTACGCGATGCTGGGCATTAAACTATACCTGGCTAATGTTCAAGGTAAAATCTTTCAGGACTTCAGTGCATTTCACACCCGTTGGCATGGAAACAGAGACCTAGTCATCCATTGAACATTAAGTCCATAAGTTGTGTCAAGGACACTGGTAGAAATGAGTGTACAGTTGTATGTCAGAGCTTTTCATAGGAAGCGAGGGACTTCCATTTCCTAGTAAGATTAAGATATAGCGGTAATTTGTTGTTATTTATTACATTTAAGCATCAATCAGCCATTTCATTTTCTCTTAAAAACAACTTGAATGTTGACTTAAAATGACTTGTTTCCCTCTACTTTAAGTCCTTATGTGATGTTTTTGTCTTGCCGCCTGCAGCCCAGGTGTATGAAGAACTGGTGGTCGGAGGAGCTTTTGACGATGGCAATATTGGCAGCAGTAATCTCTTCCTTTCTGTCCACGATGCCGTTGTGTTTGCTCAGCAGACCTCTGGAGAGAGGCAAGTCTCCCCAAAGGTAGGCCCCCACTGTATAAAATAACCTTATCATACAAATCCTTTTCATAACATCACATACAAACACCTGCTGGGCAAAGGTTCTAAGGTTAGGGATACAGGGAGGGATTAAAGAAGAGTAGAGAAGCAAGATTTATTTTCTAAGTAGCAAAGGGGTCTTTTAACACAGCTTTTGTCACCTTATCTGGTTCAACAAGGGTAAATAGAAATATCACAGATTTTTGTGACACATTAAGTGCCACAGCAAACAAAGTTTTAAGTTATGCCAAGGTCGTGCTGCACATTGTATGCTCTGTGGCTGATTCTGTCTGCCCTTCCTGCCTGATGACTATAAGCAACGTTTAAAGCATCAGATTTAAGATTTATTAGATTAAGCTTTAATGTGAAGGAGTACAGTTCACTGCAAACAGTAATGTAACCTTCTAGTACGTGATAACTGTAATGGTGCTAAATTCTTAATTCAAAGCATATAAATGATTGAGGGATTGCCTCCACCCGGTTCTCGACATGGCTACTTTTGAGCAACAACTGCCTCCGTGCTGTGAGAGCTAACAGTATTTAACTGGGGGGAACTGGAGGTGGTGCTCCACTCCAGCCCGCCGCTGTGGGTCGGGGCGGCGTTATCAGCGGTTTCGCCGTATGAGAGTGATGCCGATTAGCAAGCCTGTTGGGTGCACACACAGGGACTCACATGCACTAACATTTATTAACATGCACACGTGGCCGGACAGCTACTTAAACAAAGCAGAGAGAAACTCAGATTACACACAGTGGGAGCGTGACTTCATTCTCTGCTCAGGAGGACATTACTCCACTATCTTTGTATAGCAAATAATGGTTTGCTACTATATAAATACTCTGAATTTGGAATTTATCACTTTATTACTTTAGAGTCATTTTAGCTAAAGCTTGCCTCTAACATCCGTATGTATTCTATTACCACTGGCATTCATGCATAGGGAGCAAAGCAGTTTAAGTGTTTGCATACATGCCTGTTTGACTTTAAATATGTACATTTATTTGTTTGCTGCAGGCAGAGGGAACGAGACAGAAACTTGCCTTTAACATTGATGAGGATAAGGATCTGGAGCAGGTATGCACTAAATTTGCCTGTACTAGCTAAAAAAAAAGAACCTACTTTTATTTCATACCAAGCCATTATTATATATCTAAGAGTAGTTTTTACTTTTACAGGAACTGTTTTGAGCACGGATCGCTGCAGTGAAGATAAGCAGAAAAAACATGCAGAAGATATTATCAGTTATCTGCAGTGTCACAGTCATTTCTGGAAATTTGTTCTTGCCAAAAATACTTTGTGTGTTTTATCTTTTATCTCTTTGCAGACAGTTATCTTAATAAAATGTTTGACTTTGTGGTTGGCCACAGTCAGTACTTGACTCCACTGACAGAGGGTGGTACATACCAGCAGAAGAGACCCCATAACAAAGTAAGTGCAGAGCAGATAATGAGGCTCTGCCCCACTCCCCTCCCCACAATAACTGTGGAGTGAACCTGCTGACTGCGCAGTCATACAGAAGTGGTCCTGTAATTAACTGAAAGCGTGCATGGCCACAGCTGTGTGGTATAGCCAGCTGAGCAGTCTGGCTAAATCCCCGTGGAGGAAAGACACTAAGAAAGGCTAAACACAAAGGAAAAGAGGAATGCATCAGCAGTTTCAAAGCTTAGTTATCTTGCAAACTCTATTAAGGAATACAGTGTCCATCATTTACCATCAGGCAGAATAAAACCCCAACAAACAGAAAAGCACTTCTAATTGTTGCCAGTTGCATCGGTAGAGTGACTGTAACAAAGAGAAGTATGTGGGCCAACTACCTTGTGTCTGTGTAGCAGGTGCTTAAAGGCGTGTGGCGTCTAGCCTCGCAGCGGGCTGACAGCAGTGTTGGTATGCTTGTGATGCATGAATGGATTTATGAAGCTATTAAGAAATCATCCTAAGGTATTCTGGCACACATCTGCTCCTCTGCTCTCCTTCTTCTCTGCAGCAAATTGGCACCACAAGTGATTACAAGGTTTCTATGGCCATCAGCTTTAATTTGGAGCTCTGGGGAAGCCTCTCATCACTTAATGTGTGTGTGTCTGTGTGGTTTTTTTTTATTTCATCAACTGCAGCTTTCCCTTTTCCTTGTTTTCTCCCTCATAGTTATGAGACCGTCTGTCGAAGCCCTTTCCTGCTTGGGCTTGATTTATTTAATTAGAATTAGGGAAATATTCAGATTGAAACAGTTAGTTCATCCATGGTTTGTCACAGGGTTATAAGCCATTATGCCAGTCTGTCCATGCCTTTCTTATCTTTAAATGTTTGACTGTGTAAGGAAAGAGAACTTGACTGTCACATACTATGTCCCAGTTATACATAAACACAAGCTAAATATATGTGAATTGTATACTTCATACTTATTTAAAGCAGGTGTTGAGTATGTAGTGTGTTCAAACTTGAAAAAGATGACAAAATTAAATACTCAAAAGTTCAATGCATTCTAAAAAATATTGATTTTTGAGTGTATTGTTGATGTACACTATGTAGTCCCACAATGCAATGCAAAGAAGAATTCTAGGAGTTGCCCACAGCTGCAGAGGTTGGTTGTAGGACAGCTACAGAATAATCTCGGAAAAACACAAAACAAGTATTAAATCTTTAGAGAAACATTTAGCTATGTCATTCCAAAATTGCAGTATTTCACATATAATCAGTCACAGCTATTGTATAATTTCCTTGTAAAGAAACTGCTAAAACAGTATACCAAGACATGTAGTATATACAGTACATACCGTACACAATAAGAAGGTTTAAGTAGTATGGAAGTGGGACACAAGCCCCTGCCTCAATCCTATTCTTTCAGAGGTTACAGGGCAGGATCAGTCAGGGTAAAGCCCCTTTGCATTTATGAGGTTGCAGTGCTTTGTTCAAGGGGCTCTTTTTTTATTTACCACCCTTTAGTTCAACTGCAGAGATGATGCATTTTTGTAGGCCAAGCCAGAAGTCAGCATTGTCCTGGTTTGCTCGCCAAAGAGCAAATGGGATTTATCTGTTGGATTTCTGATTATTGCAGAAAATAAGAACTGTGTATAAGAAAAGTTTATTATAGTTACAGGTTTTGTTCTGCAAAATAATCTTCAATAATGAACACCACTTTTTTGTAAGGTGAATGTAATCACCAGAAGTAAACATCCAACGTATAAATAAACTACATGAGGTTCGCATTACTTTAACGTCATCTCCACTTTGCTAAATGCAAAGTAGTAATAGCTGTGATGAAGTTTAGTAGTCTCATTTAACATCGTCTTTATTAAGACACGTAATGCTTCAAAAGACACAGAGGGGTATTTACTGACATATTTTCCATTGTAGATCAGAACGATAAAATCTCTGGTTAACAACAGACCTTTTTGAGGCATCTAACCCAAGACTCCTTTTCAAAGTAACCACTGACTTCAAGACAAGGGAACTGGAATGCTAACTCATTTTTGGGTTTTAGGACTCATTCATTCAGCACTTCAGTAAACCCACCCATCAATGCCGGGCAACTCCTTGTTACTGATAATTTTTTCTCGCACCGCCATAACACTTAACGTTGTGGTGTATTGCTTTTCTTATTTGTTTCTTTTATCTACATGTAGGCAACTAAAGGCCTTTTAATTTGACCTTCCTGATATTGTGCCATATAAAACACCCTTATCAGTGAAGCTATAGGCAAAGAGACACCCTCTCCTTTCTGGAGGTCAACTGATGATTACACTTAATTATGAAATGCTTCTAGCTAAATCCTTTTTTCAAATGAGATGCTATTACAATGGACTAGCATTTCTGTTCCGGTAATTGCAAGTTCACATAAAAATTAATTTTACACCCCTTGCACATTCATTGACCATGATGGTTTAATTAACAAGGTCCCTTTTTAGAAATTTCAGTCGTAGAGATTTATGTATTAAATTTGTTTACACGCCCAGTGGTTTCATACTATTGAGACTAATTGCATGGTGTCAGAGGGTATCTCCTCGTTGAGTCATGGGACCTTGTCATTTACAGCTTGCCTGCTTTTATGAAGAGCTGTCCCTGAGAAAAATATTCAGCTCTGACCTTTCACAATCAAGATTTAATTTTAATAAAGTGCCAGGAAGCAATTCTTATTAAACGATTGTTGCATAAATGGACTGTTGGCTTGTATGGGAGAGAAAATGAGGATGACAGAGCATCCAAAACCATTGCTGGACATTGCTATAATGTCTGTTTGACATTGATCAAGCGATAGCAGTTGGTGCTTTGCATATGCATCTAGACTTATGTTTGGGGATCTATTTCACTTAATTAACAAGCCAGGTTGTAGCCAGGGAATCATAAATCTTGATAGTGCAATGTCAGCAAATTGTCTTTGGACAGGGTTTGTTTATAAAGTTGCTAAGGGCATATCTGACCACTGATAGCTGTTATTAATTAATGTGTGCATTGTCTCATTCCAGTAGTTCAACAGCAATTAAATGCACCAACATTCTCTGGTGATTAATTAAGGCATAAAATGATTGAGTCTGCGTCTCTGACTCTATGGATAATTATTTATAGTTAAATTAATGCCACAACCCCATGTCTGATGGAAAATACTGCTCAACCTGCTTTGCAATTTCTTTTTATTTTTTTTTCTCTTTTGAAACCTCTAGATGTAATAAGTTCTTTCATTTCAGGGTAATATTAAAAGTCACAGTCACTCTGTTTAACATTTCTAAACATACTGACCTTTATGGAATGATAAAAAGTACAAACAAAATCTGAAAATGCGGCTGCAGCAAAACGGCAAGATGTACTTGTATATTTTTTATATGTTTGTTTTGTGGGAAAGGCAGGAAGGAATTAATTTGAATTTCATTAACAGCATTATAAAAACCAAAGCTGGCATAAGAAGATAAAGCTTTAGAAAGATAAACAAATTTGACCTTCCTTCTGAACATGGCATCCAGACAAAGAGAGATTTGAAGCTATCGTGTTGGAAAGATAGTGTCATCAATGAGGTTTTTTGTCATCCCATCAACTCATTAAACCGAGCGGCAGGTACTGTTTGCTCTCCTGTCTTCCTATTAGATAAAAACCGCAGTGTGATGACTACAGATACTAGCTCCTCACTGAGCCGTTCAGTATCAGCGGGGAAATTAGACAAGACAATGCAAAAACAACGCAGTGTGGTGCAACGCTAAGGGAACTCATTAGAACACTGCAGCATAAGAGGAAGCCGCATGGTGCTTTGCAACATGTCATCAGGGGTGTTGTGAGTGTTATTACACAATCATGATTTGATAGCTTGTGCACAATTAGTTCATTAATTTTAAGAATGTTATCCCTGATAAACTCGGGAGCCAAGAAACAAAAACAAAGAGGGCAAGCTTTGATGCAATACGGTGAACCAGAGCTCATGATCTGCTGTCGTATGTTCATGTATAGAACGATCTGTCTTTAAATGATTTAACAAGATCTTCATTGACATTGACAGGATGCCAATATAGCTGTGAATATATGGTTATAACCACAGCAACCCTGTATGTTAACATGTTTTTGTAGGTGACTTGGTTGTTTGAAGAGATGATTGGACACTTGCACAGTAAGATATATTTGAAAGTCTAAAAGAACCATCAGTTTACTGCTTGACATACTATAAAAGTCAGGCTGGATGAATTGAACTGTCAGGAGTGTGGCTCATCTGATACTTGAAGCAGACTTCAGAGACAAAGAACAGCCGCGTCTGAGTGTCAACAAATGTAGGCAGAGACCATTAACCACACAAGCTTTAGTGAAATTGTATTATTATCAGAATCATTAACACAAACATTTGCAATTTAGCTTTCTAGGAGCTCTACATGAAAGCTCTCCGTACAGTCCTCCAAATGATACTCATTAATTTCAAAACACAAAGCTAACAAACAGAAAATACAGTCCACATCTCTGACAGTGATCACTTCTGTAAAGGTCGAATTGATCACTTAGTGGATGATCATTATAACCGTTTTTTTCTTTTTTTTTTTTTTTTTTAATGCAGATTACCATCTAATTGATATATTTGTTCTATACATGAATAAAAACGCTATTTACTGAATGTTATTAATACAATACAGCTCTTTTAAACCCAGCTTCAAATTACAGTACTAATTAAATTCCTATACTTTGTATGTTTCAATTACACTATAATACAGTACAGTATCTAAAGTATATGAAATACATGCATTTGCAAGCAGTAGCATTTATAAAATTTCAACAGGCCTGAAAATAAACTGTAGGCCATCAATGCCTAATGTTTGAGGCACTGACGGCGTGTTTTCAATTTTTGGAAATACCCAAAATGAACATTGTAAGAAGACTGCTTGATTAGTAAAAGCTAATTATCTATACAGCTTTTGTGTAGGAATTAATCTCTCCAAAGCTTTTTGATCCATATAAGTGGAAAATCACTGTAACCATGTAAGCCATCCCCACTGTAAGGCAAAAAGAGAAAGAAAAAACGATCGGTTTGAAATGCAGTTTCTCACTAAAATTGTGGTTCAGACCAGTTTGATAGCTTTCTCGTTGTCTAGTGTCCCATGGGTCCCTCTGTCTGCAAAGCGCCTGTCTGAAGCTCAGAGGAGTAACCTCTGCTTTTATCTAAAAAAACAGGCAAGCCAGGCAGCCATTATCCAAAGCCCTTTACTGCTTTTGTTTACCTCTCTATCATGACTTAACTTTAAGCGGGGGACTTCAACTGTGTCTGTGATTTATTAACTATAAAATTGGAGCTAAATCGAACTCATCCATTATGTGCATGAAGATTGAAACGAATCATATTACCTGGACTTTAAACAGGGGGTGATAATATTATAAAAACATGAATATATTTCAGCCTTTAAATGCTTAAAACTCCAACACAATGTGCTTTATGCCATGCAGCAGAAAGTGACAACTTTTTCTCGTTGGAAGAGAGAAATTAGCAATTCAAATGTCTTTTTGTTGCACATCTACATGCACACAAGTACCCAAGATATTCCACTCACAGCTTTGGCCTTTAAACATGTTTAGGCTGATGAAGCATTTTCCCGTTATTGTGACAGCAGCACTGCTTGGTGATTCATTGTGCCTTGCTCTTTTTAAGCAGCTGTCTAACTGCACCACGTTATGACCATCTACTCACCTCTCTCTTGCATTTAACAGCTGCAAATCTTCATTCTGTAACCATCCACAGCTGCTCTTATAGGTAAAGCAATAAAAAACAATATCTAGTATGTGTCAGTTTGTAAAATATGTTTTTGTAAAAGTAAAAGATGTTACTCACTGAATATATTCCAGTAGTTGGGCTTTTACAGCAGAAGTTATCTTCTCATAAATAACGCTCTGAAGTGGGGCAACATTTTGGGGAGGGAAAAATCGGCATGGCCATATTCACAGGGGGACGTTAACCTCAGACCTCAATATGTGCATTAAAATGGGTTTTATGGGTACCCATGCGTCCTCCCTTTATATACATGTCCACCTTATTAATCCTTAATCCCATAAAGTTTGGGGTACACATTGTTGTTTTTTTGAATGCAGTATAAATTTGTAATTTCTCTTGTGGATCCAATAAGCTCTATTGTATTCACGAGTGATGATATTAGTCTCCATAGTAGACATTTTACATATTCAGAGAGATTTTTGAAACTCAATGTCATTGTTTAAAATGACCTGTTTTGACCTCTAGTATAATCACAGCCACATTATACTTTTAATCAATTTCTTTGTGGTAAAGAATGGTTAAATATTGCACTTAATCTGTTTAACAAATGGTGTCATACTTTTGTGCAGCAAACACTTATGAGAAATAAATGAGCATGGGAATGACCATCAAATACTTATCTCATAATGTTCTAAGCCCTTTTACTCTAAACTTTCAACATTTATATGTTTGAGAAGCTGTAGTGCTTCTCAAATGAATCCTTAGGTTCCCAGATAACGTATGCCACTTCTGTGTGGCATATACTGTTGACCCTCTATCAGCCCCCTAAAGATCTAGAGATAAAGAAGAAGAGGTTAAATCTGCTTATAAGTAGAGTTAAATACAATTAATTTAATTAATTCTAATAATTGTCTGCTGTGATGACCCACTGTGACCACAGGATGGCACTGTGGCTTTATCTGTAAACCCACAGAGCCGCTCTCCTCTGATCAGCAGTGAAAACTTTGAAGAAGACTCAGATTCCCCCCAAGGAAACCATGAAAGACAAAGTTGAGAGAGCTGGAGCCGAGGCGATTAAAAAAAAAGTATGACTGTAAAAGAGCTGGTGTTGTGATCTTGTTTCCTGTGATCCATATATATTGAGCAAAAGGGAGAGTGATGGCTGAGCTGGGACTGCTGCACCTCAGTGGCCCAGCAGATGAATGAAGATGCAAATGGAGGGAGGGGGAACTTAAAGCCTTCAGTGACACTAAGCACACCCCAGAGGCCCTGGTGCAGAACGTTCAGCCTCAGCACATCAAGGACACAGCCTCTCTGTCTGAGCGTCCCCTTGGTACGCATCGCATCCGTCCATCTACGTTTTCATCCAGGCAAACACTTGACTCCTTATGCCGAGCTGAGCCAACGACAAGAGACAGATGTGCCCTCCTCAGACAATCCAGTGTGATAAGCTGCTGTGCTGCTCCACAAAAACCCAAAAGAAACCATCTGACTAAAAGAGAGAAAAAAACTACTTTACATGAGAATGGATATGCCTGGAAACCGTAGCCTCACATGTTGGCTTCGCCTTGGCTGTAAATGTCAATTTCATGTCAGATTCTTTCTCTATTCATCCATGACGGCTGTGATTGCTTCATCCCTTTGCATGAGAATGGCTTGAAATGAACGTCGGCCTATTCCGGTGCTCATTTTCAGTGCCCTGTGAATGAAATGCATCGTAAAGGGCCGGGAAGCAGACAATCACATGATCAGGCTCCACTCTATAGAAAATGAAATTGTGCACTGTACTGAATGTTTCTAAAGTTATGCAGTGTGCCTCAACAGGCTTGAGGTGTTTTATAGTTTTCTTTATCCAGTAAGAGCAGCTTCCCGGTGGGACCTTGGCTATGCTAAGGAGTGTCACAACCATGATGTTGGCCCCAAGTGGCATGTTGTTTCTGTGAGTCATTCAGGCATACAGTACTGTGGCTTTCCTCTCCACTGGTTACAGAAATACAGGTGAGCCCACAGCAGGTGAACCTGTCATAGTCAGCACTGGCAGGATCCTAACAGCCAGCAGGGGAAAACTGAAGGACAGAGGAAGTTTTGTTGCGAAGAGTTCTACTGTGTCACTTGGGAAGGTGAAACACAATGTTTTCCTAAAGCAGGCGTGGCTAAACATTTTTGATTGTAGATTATATACAGAAAACCTCAAGTGTCTATCGATATAACTACGCAACAAGACTTAACAGTTTAGCATTTGACATTACGGAAGTTTATGTGCGCCAACATATTAAAAAAAGGAACTCCTGCTCTTAAATGTAATTTAAATCAATTCAATGCTTTTAAACTCTAATTCAGTGAATGGCCTGAGTGTTGTTATGAGGGCAATTTATTACACAATTATTAAAATTCATTATAAATATGTAATAAAGCTATATTTTAGCTTGTTTCTAACAATTTTTTCATTTCATATTTCTGCTACCCCAAGCCTAAAGACACACATTGAAATAAAGAAACTTTCACAAAATGTCATCACTTTATTTCAATGGTTTTGCTTTACATGCCAAATATGTCAAACTTAAAATAATAAAAACATTGGTTTATGCTTTAGATTTTTTATTTAAAAGAGCAATATAAATATTGAAGAAGAACATGCATTATTTTATTCATAATTTAGGTAATGAGTCAAAACTCAAATCCATGATGCCTTTTTGGCCTTTCAGAGCGTTGCTCATACAACTCTGTTTGGCACTATAATTTGTTTAAATGTTGATTTATGAACTAATTGTCTGTAATTGCTGCTTAGTGCCACTGTTAATCCAAGCTGTCTGCCTCCTGAAGCACATTAGGCCAGATTTGTATAATGAAGTAATTAGTTTAATTACGAAGAAGAAAGTAGGGATAGCATAAGAAACTGGGAACAAGAAGCCAGAAAGTACCCCAGTGCCATGAGCGTGGTTTCTGTCAAGCTATTATGAAACATACCCAGCAGAGTATATGAAAATGTCAGCAAATAATTTTCTTAATTAAAGCCCCCACATGTGAACACAGTTAATTTGAATCTCTTAATATGGGCATTTTTACTTAGTTTGTTGTCCGATGCCAGTTTCTGGACGGACTTCGCTGCAGCATCTCACATATCAAGTTATTTCAGCTTGCCATCAACCATTGCTTCTTCACACGTTCAAAAAATATAGCTCTGTGTTTTCTATTTGGCTTCTGTCACCCGCCAGAAGCTGCCATCACAACCAAGACTGCTCCATTGTCTGCTAGCATTGTCATTGTTATTAGTCTTTTGGATTGCCTGTGGAGGTATCGGCAGGCTCCGGGGGAAGCAGGCGCCAAGCTGGATAATTAGTTGTTCTTCGATGCCAGACGGGCACATTGCCGTCACTTGGAGGGGAAATGGAAAGTGGCATCACTATCACAGTAACACCGGAACAACCTTTGGTGTGAGGGCCGGGTTCCAGCGCATCTGTCACACCACTAGTCATCTACCCACTGGCAAGACAATAATGCTTACCAGTGTAGCGATACACAGCATGGATAATTACTTTATCTGAAACGGCATTATTCTTGTCATGTTTGTCATAATTAGTTGTTGTGTGGTGGAATCGATATTGACTGTCTGTGTTGGCACAATTATTGTGGACAAAGAGATTAGAAGATTTTGGCATTGTCATTCGTCCATAAAAGACACATCTGAAAAACACATAGAAAGTCTTTTTTGCCTTTATTTATGTACTCATACCATTTGTACATGTACTAGGGCGTAATGCTGACTAACTTTGAAGGCTTCCTTTACCGTTTAAACCCCTGAGCTGCTTATTTTGCAGCCTCTGACCTACTAAGACCTGTATTTTCCAAAATGAGCTTGCTGCTGGCTACCCTGGCGTGCGGCTTTGCTGGTTTCTACGGGAGATGTGTATGACAATAACAAGTATACAGAAACCTGCAAGCAAGGTTCCTCCGAAGCCCAGCAGGATGCCATACAAGAGGGGCAGAGCTACATCCAAAGGCCCCTTCTGGTACAGAGGGACAGGAGCCCGCTCCACGATCAGATCCAGGTCACGCCATGTCAGATCCCTAACTAACACACACAGCACAAACAGGACAGATGAACTAACAGGGTTCACGTGTCCTGGAAAACCTTAAAACCAATTTTCCAATAATTAATAACACATAGAAAATGAGAAAAGGGTAAAATGTCCTGGACTTTTTATATTGCCCTGGAAGATTATTTCGACATTTTCCTATTTTCCTTTAGCTGAGTATGAACTACTAGGCTATCGATCAGAGCTCTAAGTTACGCTCAATATCATATAAACATTCAAATGGTAGATTATGGACGAGAGTATTTTGGTTATGTTGTGGAAACACTATAAACACACCCCATCACCTGGTAGCACATGCAGGTTGGATGACATCACATAACGTTACTTTCTTCCCAACTTGTTTGAAATGGTTCAATAACCTTAAATTGGTTAGCATGTTATGTTGGGTTGGTAAAGTTGAAGTGCTAGCTAGCTTGTTTTGCCTGCAAAAGTTTAAGGTTTGGAAGGCTAGGAGCAATTTTGTCAAATGTGTGTTGGGCATTGCTGAGAGAGAGAGTTAGATAATAATGATTAGAAAGCCGGGGTCAACACACTGACTAAATCCTGGCAAATGGTACTTTTTTACTTTGATAGCATGTAGCAATGGACCATTACATGACATGACATTTTTGAATTTTGAAGCAGTAGCTCATAGTGGGTTGGATTGTCCTGGTTAAAGATTCTTAAGACATTTAATATCACTAGGAAATGTGCTAAAGTAGGTTGTCATAAACTGATAAGAGTCGGTGACAGTTAATGATCCTAGCAAACTTGACTAAAACTTAGAATCAATTTGTCATAATTTCTAACCATGTATGGGATGATTTTATTGAAGAGTGATAGCCATAGACAGCATGTCTTTTAAATCAGAGTTCCACATCGAGGAACATGTTAGTTTACGGCTCAATCCCTGCCTGTCATAACAGCTTGATCGTAACTGGAAAATTCCTGGAAAATTATCTTTAGAAAAAGTGGGAACCCCAACTAACCATCTCAGAGGACTATGGGAGTATTTTTGTCAAGTTTTAACTTGAATTAAGAACCCGTGAGATTACCAAAAAAAAAAAAATGGACAGGTGATAATTACATTTTTGAATTTTTAGGTATCCTGGGAAATACTCCTCATATAGTGAGAGTGTTGATGTTGAGAAGTAATGAGCTGGAAGCATGCCCACGGCCACCAAATCTAATCTGGCATCTCATCTAAACACTTAATAGATTCAAGGTTCAGTGGAACATTATATCATTTGTCATTCAGACAGTCTCCAGAGGGATAACCCAAAAATCTCCTCTTGACATCAATAGCCGAAGATATTTGGGCTTAGACACATTAAGAATGGGTTCACCATCACTTATTCTATTTAATAGTGTGCCAAACTAATGTCACTCTTTCAAGCTTTAGGGTGAATTACCTCTTCTCTTTCTGACCCTCAGGGCTTTATGCCCTTGGTCTTTTGAGTCTGATTGTTTCGGTGGGAAGTTTAAAGAGTTGACATATTTGTGGTAATCTTCAACGTAGCGTTTCAGGCCCAAGGCTTTGTCCTGGTTTATGTTCTTCCCCACTTCTGTAAAAACACAACATTTCTGTCACTTCAAATGGTAAACTTGCATGTATTTCATAAAAAAAGACCTAACATTCGAATCTAATTGTTGTTTTCTTGCCCTAATCATAATCAGTTCTGGCAGGAGAGCAACTGGCGTCCTTCGGTTCAGAATAAAACAGAGTGAGCCCCTCAAGTTTCTACGTATGAGTAGATCTTTTCAGAACTGCATTCAAGTGTACGATAATTGCTGTATTCTGCATCTACACAGTTGTTTTTCATCAAAGCCAGCACTGCCCCCCCTCATGTCTTATAACTCATCTCTTCCCATCCTCTCCTTGTCTTTTTTTTTTACTAATAGTTGCTGATGAAAGGAGCAGATGGTTTGTTCTGTGGCTGGTGTCAGCTCCACTGAGTCCTCTGTCAGATCATTTACACCTCCTTCCATCCAACGCCACTCGGCTGTGGTGTTGTGTGCACACTGGACTGAAACGCATGCCAGAAACTGGCAGCGTGCAAAATATGCCACTTTTGAAGTTCCAATTAAAACAAATCTCAAAGTAATGAAGCAATTACGCACTGTTGTTAGAGTCTTGAGGAGGCTTTCTTGACCGAAATAAACCAATTTTGAAAATAAACCGACGGGTACCCAAATAAGCCTTTGTTCCAATTTCTTTTTGTCAAGGGACTTTGTGCTGTACATAAAAAGTGAACCATTTTAATTTGAAACCCATTATCTTAGTGGCACCACACAGATTCATTCTATTTCAAAAGACATTATCCAGGAGGCCCACGTGTTCTTTCCGTCTCCCTTTGTTTCTCACCAATGGCAATGTCGGTTCTGCCGATGTGCTGCAAGGCGCGAGAAAGCCTGTCGTAGTAGGTCTGCTTGCCGTACCTCAGCATCCAGTCCGTCAGGGCTGTCCGGCACTGAGCCTCACTATCTGATAAAACACAAAACATATGGCCTTCAGACAGGCAGGTCTCTGACAGTCAGCTGGCTGCCAGGAACTCCCCAAGCTGAGCTGAACGTGTGAGAAACAGACTCTGGATGGACTTCATTTCTACGTTATTAAGTCCAATTACAAAGGATAGTTTCACAAGTTTCCAAGTCTATCTTAAAACCCTATTCACGTGAATTTATGTACCTTGAAATCGCTGTAATAATTCCCCATGGCTATCATACTGGCCCTGAAAAAATCCCTTCCTAAAGCAATTTCAGTGTAAGTGATGGGGGACAAAATGCACAGAGTTCAGTGGAAGCAAATAAAAGGCTTCAGTCATCTGTGTTACTTTCTGGCTCTGTGTCAAGAGGCTTATTGTTTGGACTGAACATTTAAGCGATTCTTAGCTTTAAGACTATCTGGTGTTTTTTTTTTAGTTGCATGTATTAGCCCTCGGTTCTTGCCTTGTTTCATTCATTCATGTTTAATGTCTCCTGTTTTATTTTGTAAGTTAACTTCTCATGTATCATGTTTTGCTTAACTTCCTGCCTTGGGTTTTTTGCCGCCTTTGTGATTATTGACTGATTTGTCCCACCTGTGTCCAATCACCCTGCTCTCCTTGTGTATTTAGTCTGTGTGCTTTCCATCATTCACTGTCAGGTTGTCTGTGTTTGTTGCTTGTGTTTCTCGTTTTATTCTGGTTTGTTCTCAGTTAGTGTTTGTATTCTTTTTTTCTTTTCTTAGATTTATTCAGCATGCACCCTCAGTTTTGTTCTCTTGAACGAACCTTGTAACATTAAATAATGCCTCTTGTTCAATTCAACCTTTCTGGTGCATTTGGTTCCTCTTTGAGCTCTGAGTGCATAAGAATTGACAAATCAAGTGGGCATTTTCCAATTATCTTTTTTTTTTGGGGAATAGTTTCCTCTCAAAAAGTAATTCAGCAATGTTTCCTCAGTACAGTTTAACTGACAAACCTTTTACATTTTAAAGTACATTTTAACACAATTACTTTTAATAAATTGAATTTCTACTTATTCTTTCAGTCCCTGGTAACAGTTTAGGCATCGGTTAAAAAAGAAAAAGGTCACATTAATGTTTATCACTGAGTTTATGCACCACTTGTCAAGCATGCTAAGTGAACAATGTTTGGGGAACAACAGGTTGTGATGGGTCTATAACATAGTGAATGCTAATATGTTCATGATGGATCCACCAACTGTGACTTCTACATTTGCTATAAAACTTCTCCCCTCATTTAGGCCTGTGAGGCCTTTCTGCCAGTCACAGCTGTGTTGCAGAGCCTCATTCAGCTCCAAACTTTGTGAATTTGTGGAGCAGAGGGGCTGAAGTGGACTGGTTACATTTTGCATTAGCAGAGAAGAGCTACGAGGTTGAATCTACAGCAAATTGTGAAGGTCCTTGCTGTACAAAAAAGTCAGACTGGTGAGTAAGACAACAAGAACATTGATCTGTTTTTGCCTTTAATTTGTGTGTTTGTGGGCTGCTGTTGAGTTTAAATTGTCTTCATTTGTCTGTGTTGGCTGCCTTGGCGATGTTTTATTCTGCTGTTACAGAGGCAGGAT
Source organism: Anoplopoma fimbria (assembly GCF_027596085.1). Classification (NCBI taxonomy): domain Eukaryota; kingdom Metazoa; phylum Chordata; class Actinopteri; order Perciformes; family Anoplopomatidae; genus Anoplopoma; species Anoplopoma fimbria. The sequence continues at coordinate 16,922,181 of NC_072460.1, forward strand.
AATCAATTTATGTAGCCTAATTATGCTTGTTGCACCCGCCGTGGTGTATGTAGCTCTTTTTGTGTTTATTGTTTATTTTTGTGCAATTATCTGAGTAACATCCTTTTTTCTGGTTAATTCTCTTACAGCTTTACTGAGGAAAGTGGTTGTTTATTTGTAATTGATGCAGAGGCTGCAAATGTTTGTCTACAGAAAATAAATGTATTGTTGCTCTGGTTATAATGACTCATTAATGCGGTTCACACCTGAGCGTAATGTTGTTCCATAAGTGTGTAGTTGGCATGATAATGTATTTTATATGAATAATCACATTTCACAATCAAATGTTTTTTTTAATTTCAACTTAATTGTAATCATATTAACATAATCATCATCAATTCCGACCCTCTTTTAAAAATGTAAAACAGTAATGTTTACTGTACATTTTAAATGACTTTTTTTTGACAAAGTTTAGGAAGCAAAGTTTAAGTAAAGCCTGAAATTGCAGTCTCTATAGTAACTGTACTTTTATTTGAGAAATGTAAAATGCACACATTAAAGATCTAGATTAAAGATTGTGTAATGTGCCACAGGTGTGTTTCAGATGATGATGAGTACTCTGACCTGCAGCAGGGGAGGCATCTCTCTTGGTTCGTGGCTTAAGATCTAGTTGATTTCTTTCTGGTGAGAGACGCTCAAGGTGCTGGAAGATGTTTTCCTCTGGGTGAGAGAGGGCGAACAGAAGGTCCTCGCACTCTTGAGATGTCAGCATCTCCACTAAACGCTCCAGCTGATGGACACCAATGTCCTCTGCAACTAAACAGCCATAAACACAAGTTACAGTAAGTGCTGTTATAATTCTAGGAAGAACAACGATTTAGCCAATAGGACCAAGTCTTGTACTTAACCGTCACATGACAGCATGACCATACAGTACAATGTACGTTCCAGCTAATGAAGCGTAATGCTGACACCTAACAACATTTCTGCAAGATGCCTGTGCTTTCAATTAGCAAGTGTTGCTTGTGTGGCGTGAAACTCATATCACTCTCCTCGGCTGCTTAGAATAGAAACTGAATAATCAACATTTTACAAACAGAACAGAGTAATCAGCAATTTCAGTCTCAGTGTCAGTTTCTTAAGCTGAATTCCTTTTAACATGTTGGCTGCTGATGTAACTGCACCTGCTGTGGGAACATTTGCTCTCACCTGTGTCCTCTCCGAGGGTTGAACTCAGCAGTAGAAAGGAGAAGAAGAGGCAGAAATTCCAGACTTTCATGGCAGCTGAAGTAATATAGACTAAATATTTGCTGCTAACAGTATATTAAGTTTATTTTCAAAACCAACAAATGTTCTAGAATATGTTGATTAGAACAGGTAGCATTCTTTGTCTTTTTTTGAAACAGCCAATCACTATGCAAGATATATAAATGCCATTGTGAATATGTTATGGATGCATTCTTTTTCCCCAGCAAAATTTGTAAATAAAAGAAGCATCAGAAAATGTAGGAAAACTTACTGGTGGGCTGTAACACTTCTTACTGATAAATCAACCATTTTTGATTAGTAGAGTAATTGTTGGTCTGTAAAATTTCCAAAATATAACAATCACATTAAATCTGCTTATTTAGTCTATATATTCAATTTTCAATTATAAGAAACAGTGAAAAGCAACATTTTACATCACATTACACATTTTAGTATTGTGATTTTGCCAATGAATATAGAATATAGGTATAGAAAGATTGTAGATATGATTTGAAATGTATTGCAAATAATGATACAGGTGTGACAGTTGTTTTTAGTAATACAGCTGATGGTGTGACTTTCACATCTGTTAACCAGACCACACAACATATAAAGGGCAACTTCTTGGTATCACAGCTTGCACATTGATTCTATTCCTTTCTTTGTTTGGTTTAATTGAACTTAGAGGCTTTATCCAGACCAGGTCTGGTTGTAGGCTCTACAATAACTATGAAGCTTGGTCTATATATGGAGTCTGTATCGCGTGCATGACAAAGTGTGTCATGCACATATTGTGGAGTATACAATGGATTCCTGCTGTATGGAAAAGTAAAACAGCACTATTATGTTTGTCAGCACCTTGTAATGTGCACTTCTGAAGAGATGTGTGCATGGTACTTAAGATGCAGCTCTCCAGCAGGGAGAAGCATGTTAAACGGCATTACTGTGTGGGCTACAGTGAGGGCGTGTTTTGCATTGTCAATAAGCTTAATTTGCCAAACAGTAAAGGTTGTTTGTGTGGGCTGAGTCTCAAATTCTACATCTTGGCTAATGAAGGAAAAAAATCATGCTCTGGGGCTGACAGCCACAGAAAGTTTGGATGTGGGTGGTATAACTGCTCTGTAATGATTTGAGATGTTGAAAGAAAGACAAACTGGACAAAAGGTCAAGATTTTTTTATTCATATTAGTGAGTTGCTCAGTACATTTTCTTATTTTCTTATTGATGAAAATACATGCACAACATATCTTATATAGCAGTGAAAATACATTCAAATATATAGTACCATGTATCACAACAGCATGCTCTTGTAAAAAAAACATTCAAAATGCAGTCAAAGTGGAACAATTTGAGTTACTTCTTTGACTTTTGAATTGGATGCCTTCCAGTATTGTGAGTGTTAGCTTGTGAAGCAGTATCCCCATGTCTCTTACACTTCACACCACTGAAATCTGGTATGATACAGACACAGACTCCGGTGGAATGAAGGATAGAACACATGGGATATTCTTGCAGAAAGTGTCTGAAATATAAGACACAAATATACATAACATAGCCTTGTTAATTTCCAATCTGAATTTGATTGTGATTCTGCCTCATTACAGTATTCCCTGAGTGATGATTTTTAATGTTAAGCTGGAGGCCGGATGGAGGCCGACCCTGGCACCTTGTGAGGAGCAGGCGATTGGGACTGTATGATTTATGAGGAAGCCTCCGAGGGTGGAGGGGGGTGGCAGTGAGTGCAGCAGGAACTAAGTGTTGGCCTCTCCCTTTTTCTTGAATTGAAGATTGAGTCTGAGCGAGACCAGGCCTGCCCTGCTCCGAGGCTCCAGGGTTTCAGGCTGCTGTTGAAATTCTGAGCTCTGGCACGTTATCACAGGTCTGAAGCTGAATGACTGTTTAGTCATCGGTGATGCAACCCCATCACAGCCCTCCTCAAGCCCACCACTGCCACCAGACACCACGGCCAGCCTCGCTATCTGTCCGCCTCAGAGTCCCTGCTCCTGGGGAAAGACGACACCTCGCTCACTCCCCACACCTAAAGCTTTCTGAAATCTCCCTCCTTTTTGCGAACCTCTTCACACAATTGCGCCCCTCCTACACCCAAAAATCTTTGGTCGTCCTGCTGAATCCTAATTCATAGGCTGCATCTGAGCATATGATTACTCCAGGTGATGTTATCCTTTTAAATAACTCAACACAGGTACTTTACTAACAGGGTATAAGTTATAGTTGTAGCTATAGACAAATCTACTGTCTGAAGTATTTGCAAGATTAGACTTTTAGCTTTTTTTCTGTGCATAGATGAATGTCTTACCTCGCTTAAAATGCATTACTCACCTTAGTTGCTCCTTGAGTTCCCCAGTGACTCTGCGAATGCAATGCAAATCAAACAACGGAATAGCTCGAAGCCGTCTTCACGAGGGACTGAAGCTACAGCTGGCACCACACTATCTGTCTCCTCTCTGGCTTTTTTCTCTACCTGATTCAGGTATTGGTGTTTTAGAGGCCTGTGTCGACCAATAAGACACGAGCACCTGAGCAGGGCCACCCATTTTTCCTCCATTTAAAAAGTTGCCACACCCTGCCATGTGGCGTGGTTTTATTGCCAAGGATTATGAAAAAGAGCTAATAATCACAGAAACTGAAATCAAATAAAGGAAGTATTCCTAAAGGTGCTGTCACTATGCAACAATTTCAGTAATATCATTAAAAAAATAACAAACAACAAACACATCTTATCCACTTGAAAATCTTGGAAAAAGGCTCTAAGGAAGGCATAAACTTACAAATGAAATAAAGGAGTTTCGTGTAATCATCTAATAAGGGCCTTGTGTTCATTGTTTGATGAGACTTTGCTGTAATTTGCAATTTTTTTTCTTTCAATCTCTATAGAGTAAACCCCATTCTTCATTAGATCAGAGCATCTCTGAAGAATCTCAGAAGGCCTTCCAACCCATTTTCATTAGAAAATATTTATAGAATAATTTGCAACTGTGGTGAGAAAAAAAGAGTTGCCTAAGCAGTTAGTTAAATAGACTTCTTTGCTACCTCCTGAGCATCATTCAGCCCAAAAAACACTATTATCCACATGAAATAAAATCAAAATAAGTAAATAACAGTGCAGTTAACTGAGCTGCAATAGGTAGTGCACAGTTTTTCAGGCACATGCATAAACCAACATATTATCAACAAGACACTTTGCAGCTCTGTTCTCCTCCTTTCAGCCTTTAATGAAAAATGGGGCGACACCCGACATCCCTCATTGTGAAAAGACCGACTTCTTGAAAAGCATTCCTTCCCCTCACAATAGCAAGGTTGGTGGGGATGAGGGTGGGGGGGGTGGGGGGACAGCACCCACACATTCCTGAGGTAGCGTGCTGCACCAACCCTCACCTGACAAGATATTTCTTTGGTGAGCACATTCATTTGAGCCCAATCTCTTTTATATGTGATTTTACTGACAAGGACACCAATATCTTTGAGTTATGAGCTGTTGTTCCCAGGAGACAGACAGTGCTTTACCTCTCTGTTCTGTGTGGGCCAGATAGCTCTGGACAGTGTGACTTGTTCTAGGTAATCTTTTGGACCTCTGGAAGGTGACAGCTGAAAAACGAGCCTCTAAAAACACTCTGCTCGCAGGCAGCTCTGCGTCTGGCTGACTAACCACACTGGGAAAAAGCTTTTTTTTATAACTCTGGCCATGTTGCTTTTTCACTGTGTCTGATACAATACTGTTGCTCAGTTTAAATGTACATGCAAATAAACGCATAAAATAATTCTCTGTTCACAGCTAGACATTAGCATACCGGCATGTATCATTGTGTATCAAATGCATCTACTGATGTCTCCTTGAAGTCTCTGACAAAGGTGTGTGCTGTTACTGTGGCGCTGACTCAGATGAGATCAAAAACCCTGGTGTTAAACAGCAGCGCCAATCCGCAAAAACATTCTTGTTTACAACATTCTTTTATTAATATTACTAAAACAATATTGCAAAAATGTGAACGTCAAGGACTTAATGACAACAAGCAGTCCACAAAGTTTGTTTGCCTGTTTAAAAAGCTCTGCTGAGTGTAGGTTTGATTACTGACTGTGCTTCAGATCCAATCTGGTTTTACATAATTGCAGTTTTATAGAAGTAATATCCACCAGGGTTTTTGGAAAATAATCTCTTCAGTGTCTCTCTGTTTGCTTAATGTTTTAAAGATAGTTAGCCCAGAGGGCTCTTTCGCCTATTTAAAAATTGCTTATCTACGATCTTAAACTTTTTGTCCTTGTAGAAGACATTCCTCAAAGTTGACAGAAGGTGCATTCAGTCCTTAGGTTTTTAAATATAGAAATATTTAAATATAATAGCTGAGCCAGATTACTGGTTAAGACACACAGTCATTCAGAGGTGTTTTGGTGTCAGCGTTGACCCTTACACGAAGAGATGTGTTGAAAGAAGAGGTGCTGTATTTCAGCACTACACTCCCTGGAGGCAGTACATACAAGGTGAAGACTCTGTTGAAACAGGTCACAGATGTGAGGAATGTGAGCTTCGACACTCTTTCACATCAATTCACATTTGTAGATTCAAATGCATATTGTCATTACTGTAATCCTCCACAGATGGGTAAAACCCGGCATTATTATATTGATATTATCATAGATCTGTGATCAGTACATTATAGAGAAAAAGTAACATTACATATGGGAAATTACATTTACATGACTTTTTTTGTATTACTTCCACACCTGAACAACAACCACTGTAAACAGCTTTGTGGTAAATAAGTTTTCAAGTTAAATTTCAAAATAAGAGAGCTACAAAATAATTTTGGGTTGTGGTGCTAACCCTAGTAACCTCTACTACTTTGCACTTGTGCCATTCAGTAAATTGATCAAAAATGTACTTTATCAAACAAACCAGACATTTTTTTTTAAGATGCATGACAAAACGTCTGTATGATGTAGGATTGTACCATCACTGCAGGATTTTGCATCTATCTGAATCTACATGAAAATGCAAATTACAGTATGTTGGGCTATAACACTTCAGAAATGTGTTCAGAAATGACACACGTACACATAAATATCACAGCTGTGATGCTCATTGTTTATTCACGTATATAGCATGAAACGTGCTGCATTATGAGCACACATTATTGCATGAGCTATAGTTGCTTAATATTTATGTTCTGCATTTTGTACTCAAATGCTTAAGTGTGGTAAAGATGTTTCTCAGAAAAAAACACATATTTATCCCTGCTTTTGAATAATCAAACAAAATCATTTTTAAATGTTGGTATTTGCTTTAGAGGCTTTTGACATTTATTGCAATTTGAATATTTTTGAGTGAGATTCCTGGGTATCGTCCTACCCTGCAGGCTCTATAGCCCGAGGCCGCCCAGAGGTTGTCTTTTTACCTTGATCTCTCTCTCTCTCTCTCTCTCTCTCTCTCTCTCTCTCTCTCTCTCTCTCTCTCTCTCTCTCTCTCTCTCTCTCTGACACCTTATTGGCTGATTCTGTTCTGACTTGCCTGGGCAGGAATGCACCTACCTTCTAATACACTTTTATGTTCAAGCAAATTGACGATGAGGAGTGCCATCATTTTGCAGCATAAATATTTCATTCTCCATTTGGATGCAGATTTGAGATGTCACACCCAGAATACAAATGGGCTGCCTCTCCCACGGAATATAACGGAGGCCCTGTGTGAATATGATTTGTGCGAGCTCGAGACAAATATGGTGCAACGAGATTAGGTCTTATTGAGAACCACTGTCCCTGTAAAAAAACAAAAAAACAAAATGATAAATAATACAGTCTGAATCATAATCAAATCCACAATTTCGACTATTGGCAGCAGCTGGGAGAAACAATTTCCAACATATCTGCGAGCTGTATTGCAGTTATTCTTTTCAAACAGCACTGAATAAAGAGCTTGAGAGTTTGCAGTTTCAGTGAACACATTATGTCCGTGATCCTAGGTCATAGTACTGATATTGTAAATGAATGGGAAGTTTCAACATGTAGTCAAGCAGATCTTTCACTGACTCTAACTGAAGCACATTCCATTTTGCATATTATCTGGATCTAGAACTGGATCACAGTACAATCACTCAAGTGCTGTACTTTAAGGTATATTGATAGTATTTATATAGCAGCAAACTACTTTTTGCTATGTTAAGATATAGTGGAGTAATCTCTAATTTAAAAGAGAATAAAGTCGCTATCCCTCTTTGTGTGCTGTAGTCAGAGCTTCTCTGTGCTTTGTTTACATAGCCATGCAGCCATGCCTGCCTTCTGGTGCATGTGAGCGTGCCCTACTGGCCTTCGCAGCTGCTTGCACTGCACTCATATGTCGGTTACAGTGATAACGCCATTGTTGTGGAAATCTAGGGTTCCCCCTCAGATTAACACTGTTAGCTCTGTAGACGTTGTTAGCGCTGTTACTGTTTGCTGGTAGCCGCCATTTCAGCTGTCGCCCATGTTAAGAGCCATTGAGAGGCAATAGATATGCTTAGAATTTTGTTTAATGCATGTAGCATTTTGATGGATCTATAAGCAGAAATTATTTCATTACTATGTTTTCATTAGTGTTTATCACCTGAAACTAAGAATCGTGCATGTCTACAGTGGGTATTTAAAGCTTTTTTCCTCTGAAAACCGCTGCCTGCTAGTGCCAAAAACGACGTTATGAGAGCGATGAAAGTGAACCAAACCAGTAAAGAGAAAGCAAAATAACAAACTGAAGGAAGCTATAAAGCTCTGTTAAACTGACAGGGATTGCCAGTTGGTGGTAATTCTCTGTGGATTTGTCACAACAAGTGATCCCTTACACACAGTTGTTTTATCAATTGTCCTTATAAAACTATTGATTATAGTCACAATAAGTAAAAAGTGTCATGGGAAACTATTTTGTATATGCTTAAATGCTTAATTCTTTAAAACTATAGCCCTTTAATGGAGCAACATCTATGTATGTGCAACATGTAAAAAGTTGCCTCCCTCAATGACTGTGTTGGGGCAGGGGGGAGCTGGATAATTCTCCCATTCATGCGTGAGACAGAGGGTCCGTCAGTACCCTGTGTTTATGCACTTCTCTCACTGACATGGTGTAATGGAACGTGCAGTAATAACAGTGGAGGGATGGCATCGCAGCGGGAATCATTGAAAATGCTTAGTTTTGCCGCAACACTGTGCCCTATTTGAATATTACTGGAGCGTGAATGGCTCGTCAGTGCCATCGCTGCGGAGCACTACACCACAGACACCAGATCAGTTCTCTTCTTCCGTCCAAACCATCAAGAAAACACATCACTCCCCACTGTTGCCATGGGGATCAAACACATTAAGATGTAATAAGAGGCATTGTTTTATTATGTTTGGCTGCACATTTGCAGAATTTTAGTGAGACTACAAATACAAAAGTTCCCAAAACACTCCCATGTTTTTTTTTATAATGGTGCCTGCAGCCTCACCAGTGAATGAGTCTGGGCATGTTTTCTGTCAGAGAATACCTTTCTGGTTTTTCACTAAGCCTATACTTCTATAGAAACTGGGGACATTCCAGCTGACTAGAGGTGCTGATTAGACTTGGTTTGTTTGAATGAGGGTGTATAGGGCTTCTGTGTCTGAGTCGTGGGAGGGGATTTGGGCCAGGCGTAGTTGAGAGGTTAACACTTATCTATTGACAAAGGCGAGACGGACATGACCAACACCCTTTGATTAGCTAGTCCATTAGTTAGCCTGGTCACACAGCAAAACAGACATGGAGCACTTGGGTCAAATATCGCTCTGCCGGAATGTCGTCTCCCAAAAAGGTCTGATGGTGGATTAAGGCGAGGATTCAGGCTTCTGTGTGTTTGCGGGTGTGCATGTCTGCGAGTTTGTGCTGTGCACACAGCTGCATCTCGAGACCTGAATGCCCAACTCGTATAATAAAGCAAAGGGTTAATCAAGGTATACTTCCTGAATCATTGTTTACAAAATACACAGATTCAAAGAGTTTTTTTCTTTTCCTGCTAACCTTAGAGCACAGGGTTTGGGTACCTTTATGCAAAAGTCAATTTATTGTCTATGGGGACTGAAAGAGGTCACTGAGAGTCAATTTAGATTCTTCAGCCTGTACAGTCAAAAGTTCATCCAGAGACAAAACAAGCAGCAGTGAAAAGCAAGCAGGTGTGATTGGGTGCTCACTGCACCGGTTTGTGTCTTTGTGAAGGTTGATTGCTCAAATTCTGCAGGTAAAGAATGTCAGTAATCTTTTCTTGCTGAACACTGAATCGAAGCTGTATCTCAAAAGAACAGCAAACCTTTCTTTCAAAGAGATCTAAATGACATTTAGAATGCAGTTGAGAGGTTGTTGAAGTAAAGCAATTTTAAAGGAAAAGTTTGACATTTTGGGAAAAATGCTTATATGCTTTCTTGGGTAGAGTTTAATGAAAAGACTGATACCCCTCTTATAGCTGTCTATTAAATATATGACAGCGGCCAGTTGGCTTGTTTTGCAAACATGAGCTTGAGTTCAAACAACAAGGCTATAAAGACGGACTAGTTGGCGTTATGACTTTTTGTAGTTTCATTGAACCACTTGTTTGCAACAGCCTTATTAAAGGGACACAAAAGCTTAAAAAATCACAAGAGGGGGATTTTATGTTGTTGAATTAAACTGTAAAATCTCTAAAGCTTGCGTTTACCACAGACCTTATTTCAGGTATTTAACCAAAAACCCATTCAAAACACCCATTGACTTTAAGACGAGGGAACAAGGAGTGCAAAAACGCAAATTTTCGGGTTTCAGGACTTATTCCTGCAGCACTCTATAGCCTAGTTTCAACCAGTAGAGGGCCGTTGCTATACATATTTATCACACAATATGTAGACTTCAAATACTTTGCACTAAAATGTCAAGATTTGGACCTGAATCCATCAACATCACTATAAGATTTTCATAAACATTGATTTTTAGCTGAAAAGCTGTGGTTTGGGAGTTCCATTTTTTTTCTTTACGGAGAAATAATAAGTGATGGATGCAGTGGTAAGTATTAATTTCTTCATTGAATCAACACGTACCATTTGTGTGAAACGTGTAGGAGGTGCGATTGTGAAGCCATACAATACAACCAATCAGCAGATTTATTTTTTTCACAACTGGCTGGTAAATAGTGATACACTGTTCTCGAACACACAGTACAGTCGCTTGGAGGCATTTAAAGCTTTATCATAAAGCAGCAGGAAAAATGTAATGTGAGAAAGCGTTATTGTGGGCGGATCACATAGGCATTGGTGTGAAAACAACACAATAACAAGAACTCTTGTAGTACTCTACACAGTATCACAATATGCTTGATTTGTGAGCATCTTCAACAGCAACTGCCTTTTAAATATTTTAATTGAATTGAGAACATATAGTGCCTTTAAGTGAAAATAATGTTTTCAACTGAGTTTTTAATTTTTCCTGCTGATTTTTATTTAAAGCAAGAACCTTGTAGAGGGGTATTGAAAATGCGCATGATGGCCTCACAGACATGGTGTAATGCTAAAATACTGAGGCTAATACTATATTTATTTCAAATGGTCATACAGCCATCTAATGATAGCTTGATTGGGATTGCTTAAATGTGTACTGTGCATGCATAGACTAATACAACACTAATTCAGTGTGTGATGGTATCTGTATCTGCAGAGACCCTGCCATCTGGATTTCTTTATTGCTGATTTTACTGTTTTTCGAGCATTTCCAAGCCTCAGCCTTTGGGCACTCGTGTGTAGCCCCCACACATGCACAAGCATGCATCCAAGTCGAAGCTTCGAAAATGGCGGACACAGCGCCGAAAAAACATAAATACAGGGCGATGCAACGCCAAGAATACAAAGCTTGTTCCAGAACGAGAATGAATCTGGGGTTGGCTTACACTTTCTGCTGTATGTGATGCTGCAGGTGGTACAATGGGTTGTGTTCTGGCTGTTTTGCGCTTTTGGTGTCTTTGAGCAAGGGGGGGAGGAGGGACTTACTTTGAATGTTGCATTTACAAATGGTAAGCAACAATTCCTGTCTAATGGGCCTTTTAAAAACTGAATACAGAGCAGTGCAGCGTTGTCATCTGTGATTTACTAGCCTCTTTGCTTTACCACAAGATGTTCCAGTCTGCCTTTGGAAGTAATGCTAGGTTACTATTGAAGGCAGTTTGAGCTGCAGTAGTTAGCCGGTTATGCTACTGTAACATTTGCAGCTTACATTAGAGCAGGTAAACATCCAGTTTAATACCCATTTTACACTTTTGTGTAGTTGTTTTTGGTTTTGCAAAGGCTGAAAAAACGACACCCACTCCCAATTATTTGTATGCTTTGTATGAGTATTTCTAGACCCCTCTGCACATATTTTGGGCAAACGAACGAAATCCAAAGTTTGACAGCATGTCTGTAGTTTTGGTTGTTAAATTATAATTGGACAATGAATAATAGTTTGAGGTTTACCAAAAAGGTTATCATTAAAAAAAAAAATGTATATGAATATACAAAAAGAATCCCTCTTAAATATTAATTGTTACCTTCTTATAGTGTGTATAAGAAGTGTGTATCTAGAGTGACCCTGCCCTCTGTCTGTATTTTCCACAACATGATGAAACCTGCCCTTCATTTGCATTCGTTCAAAATCCAGCACCTTCCTGATTGGTTGTGCAGAGATGTGGGTGTGTTTTTGTTTGTGCTTTAAAACGTAAAAAAAAGACTGTAATGTAACTGCCGTGAAACAATAAGAGCATAACACATTATCCTTCTGATTCACTGGTTTGTTCTTGCTACGCAGCTCCTTCCCTTCATTCACTCTATAGTTAGCTCAACCAAATGCTAAGAGGAGGAGTCAACTTTGGATGCTGTGTGTTCACAAATAGCAATGGACAATGCTACCAAGTATACCTTGAAGAAAAGCAAATATCCTTGTAATTACTAAGGCTGTTGACAACCTAAGGAGGATGTTTTGGCAAAGGTCAGCAGCAGCTTGTAATAAAAAAACCTCCCGCTGTCACTCTGAAGCTCATCATGTCTGAGGTTTGGTGGTGGACTTGGGCAACATTTAGGATGCTGAGGCTGAAACTGACCCTTATATAGCTGTTTTCCTCATAGTGTTCACATTTCAGTTCTATCTAGAGTTACAGGATTATCCGAGCTAAGCCAGAAAGCGCACATTAGTGGTGACACCAAAGTTCTTGTGGCGAGAAAAGAACATTGATACTCTGTGGATGCTCCATAACAACCTCAGAAAAGTGGGAACATCATTTTTCTTTTTGCTTTTGTCTCTGCTCTCTATGTGATCTGACACCATTAATAATCCAATAATCTGTATTGTAACAACAAGAGTGTTCCAACTTCATGTTTTGTTAAGCACGTTCAGTCTATGTTTGTGTGTTATTATTATGTAATCTGTTCTTTGCGGACATCGGGGAAATTTAATAAATGTAGTGCAAAAAAAGTAACTTTATATTTGTTTGAATACAAACATTATCATGAACACTACTTTACACATCCATTGCCGAATCTCTAGAGCAATTATTGTATAACATGAACGCGAAACATAAAAAGTATTTGTGTGGTCATGAGTTGCAGCATATGGTAGTCTTGGCATCCGCTCTGCAAATGAACTTGTTATATCTGTGGCACATGATGTTGGTTCCACATTTCTTGAGTGCAGAGCTGCCATATTTACATTTCTTTTTTTTCTTTTGACGAGTGGAGCTCTTGCAGAGGCCGAGGCTGGTGTGTGTGGGAAGGTACTGTCATCTCTGAGGAAGATCTACTTCATGAGGAGCCTCCCTTAGTTAAGGCTGTGTTTATTTCCTCCCCACACACTGCAAAGGAATTGCGGGCCAACACGGCGGTGATGTCATGGAAAATCACAGGACTGTTACTAATTTAAATATTTATATACCAGTAACAACCTGTCATTTTAAAGCTGATATAATCAAATGTTTAACATGAGCAATGTGAAAGGGATCACTTGTAGGGAGAGAGAATTGTTTTATTCATGATAGGGAAATTGTGTTTTTTTTCCTCCATAAGCTCATTGTTTTTGTCTAATGGCCTGTAACTTCACACTTGCTCTCTTGAAAGTTATTTTATAGTGAAAACAACTTTTCAATTAAAGCGAAAAAGACAGATATACCTTTCAGGAGATGGTCCAAAACAGAGTTAAAACAAAAGTAAATATGGACTTATATTAATCAGGTGGACAAAAAAACAGCTCCCAATGAATGCGTATGTTGCTACGTGTCTGCTTGATGTCTAAATAAGCCATTGTCTACTATCTTGCCCACGATATCATGATTTTATGTGTTCACAGCTTGATGCAATGCCTTCAAGTGGCCAGTATTTAAATAGTAGGAAAAGCACTGGTTTAAATAATGAAATGAATGATAAGTTGTTTCAGGGGCCTAGTTTTGTGCACTGTCACACTTGTACTGCCTGCTGGGACACCGGCAAAGAACTGAGCTATTGTAAGTGTGATTAGTGGCAACTGTGCTTTTCCTATAAATAGTCCAATTATCTTCTGCGAAAAGGGCCTATTAATGCAGGTTTAAGATCAGAATGATCTTAGCAATACCTACATCGTATATTTCAGATGCTCCCTCCTGCAAAGCTTCCTCAGGATTGATATTCTCATCCTCATCAAGGCCATGATCCAATATGCGATGGGATGCCTCGCTCATTCTGTCATTTGTTCATCATTACCACAGAATGACATGAAAAGCCTTACTTGTAGACCCAAGCTACGTGAACTAATCAGGTGATAATAATGTGTTTGTTCCCAATACTAACAGGTGTAATGTTTGGTTCCCATCGGGGGAGGTGTGAATTGAATGTGTGAAAGGAAGTTTTCATTCAGAATATTTTGTTAGGAATCTCTGGTTCCCATCGGAGAGGAAAGTATATTAAGCTTATTGTTATCCAATAATATAATTTTTTTTTTTCTGAAATAACCCATTTTGAATTAACTTTACTTACTTAAAGTACATTTTCATTTTAAGAATATTTTAAAGGCAGGAATATTAAGTACTAGTATTTTTCCTCTGTGGTATTGCTACTTTTACCTTCTTCCCCCACTGCATGCTGGTGTATGTGTTTCACTTTATTTGAGCCATCTCACAAGCTTATATATGCCATGTTCATATTGTACAAAAGAAGTACAACAAAGGCAGATGTTGTTCAAAAGTGGTGATCGATTATTTCATGGATGTGAATATATTTAAGCTTGTGAAAGACACAACATGAAGGATGAGTTCGAAACTTAGAAAGTTACTTTTCTGACTTATATAAGGATATTAAATCATCCCAAACTGTAAAAGGCTGTTTGCAACATCAACATTGTCCTGAATGACAAATACAGTCAGACGGTGGTTGATATTTAGCCTAGACTATTCCCACATCATTCTATTTCTAGAAGTCATTGGCAATAAATTGAGTTTGTAATCTGCCATTGTTTATTTTGTAGCCTATGCTTATTTGAAAAGAAAATAAGAAGCTGAATGCGTTTCTAACTTTTGAAAATAATAGCCCCAGCCGCTGGCTTTTACATATTTATTTGGTAGCAAAGGTTGGATGACACAGCTGGGAAACTAAATTATGTATCAACATCTAATGCTGATTCGTCTTCATCGGCCAAGCTCTCTAGATGAGGGGAGGGCAACATGTATGGCTCAGCAGGTGCCTATTTATCCTGCTCAAGTACGCAAAGCAAGAATAAATTCTTCCTACTTTACATGTGGATAAGAATAGTATTCGGTGCTTGGGATTTGATTGAAAGCACTGCTATCTAATCTGTGATAAATATTCATCCCATGGCCTTTTTTATTCAGTTGTTGTGGTGCACAGAATTAATGGGAATTTATCTGGTCAGCTTCAAGATGCGCTTTAGATTCATGACATTTGGATCTCCCCTGTGTGGAGAAGCCTTCATTGCTGGGGAGGGTTTTGCATCTTATTGTGACCTGCAGCAAGTCATGACAATGCAGTTTACCTCTAAATAAAACGGATGTTGTAAAGAATTATCCAACTGTAAAAGATTTATTTTACATTTGTTGGAACAAAGTTTCTCCCAGCTCATTTCTTACATCTCTCAGGTAGGAATTTTCCACCAGTGTTTGTGTGGAATGCTGACAGGATGGAGCATGTCTCCGTTTCTCACACTATCTGCACAATATGTGTCCTCAAGAGTCTGTGGAAACTTGCTCAAACGTGGAAACTTGCTCAAACATAGAAAAGACAACTTGGAAGTTCAAGTTGATTTGACCAAACTCCGACGGTTCAGGGATTGTAGGTTATTCGTGTCATTTTTTAGCACATTATTTAAATAGAATTTTGCTAATAAGACAATTATATTTTCTTGACAGGCAATCCATCAGAAAAAAAAGAATAATACATTTTAGGTTTGAGTTGAGTATTTACTGTTAAAATAGACAGAGGTCTTACCAAAAAGTCTGACTTTAAAAGTATCGTCCCAAAAAACACGTGTTCTCATTTCATGTATGGTGACAGAAGGAACAAAGAGGGAAGTACTGGGAATTTCTTCTCCTAAAACTTCAACATACAACATCATCAGCTGCTGTGCTGATTAGTTACCTTGAGAGTCTGATATATTTCTGAGGATAAATGACAGACAGGCTTCATGCCATGCCACAATGAAAGAGTAAAAAGAAGCTATAGTTCCACATGTGCTGGCTCACAAATGAATGTTTTGCTTCCTCCTAATCCACCTTCATTCCTCACACGCTGAAGTATCCTACTGAGGTTACTGCAGGAATTTGACAGAGAGGTGGATGCCTTTATTTTTCTCCCAAACGATGCTGACACAGGGCAACATGAGCTGCAGCTTTGTAAAGCTTCTCGTCCTCTGTGATCAGCTCTGGTTAAGTCACTGGACCCGCATGCCTGTGAAACCTGATCCAGCAGTGAGATTTTCTTTGAAATGGAAAGGCAATACAGTTTGGCTGCCTCGAGCGTAGATAACAGTTTGGCGCTTCTTGACTCTCTCTATTGTGTGGGAGTACCATCAAAATGCATCAGTGCAACACATTTGCGTGGAGGTAATGGGATCTGAGTCCCCGATAATGGTGTACAAATTTGAAACCTCATTTTGCAGGGTAGTTAAGCCTTAACACCAGCAACGCTTGACCATTATCTGCCTCGGTGCTGATAAAGATTAGGAGAGATTCCTGAATGAGACAAACATGACCGCAATGTCCTTTAATAAGAAAGATACTTAGTGAAGAGTCATCCTGGAGTTGCCCAATTTATTCCTCTGGAAAATGGAACAAAGTAAGCTTTAAAAGGACAATAACAATCTGAGCAGAAGAACTACACTGATGACCTGCAGGAGGATCATCAAGTATTTGTTTTTCCTGGCCAAATGGAAACTGAAAATGCACTTACGCCATCTACTGAAGCAGAGAAGGAAGTATATATAGAGAAAGCTTAAATACTCAAGAGGCCCCTGTTTCCCCTGTCAGGAAAAAGACAGAATCCCAATACATGTGAAATGCAAGGATACTGCCGTTTTTCCCCCTCTATTCTGTGTAATAAAATGTCTTCGACAAGACAATTCTATTTTTTTTAAGGCTAGACAGGTTGTTGATACTGAACTGGGATAGGATCAATGGGTGAAGAAGTACAAAACTATCTGAAAAACGTACTTCAAGTATCAAAAGTAAAAGTAACGGTAACACTTTCTATGACGCCCATGTCCATTATGCACTAGAAACATACATTTAATGCGGTATGTGTTTCATTATATTTAAATGACCCTATAACTCAAACATAACTATTTATAATGCTTTATAACATAATCTCCTTTTTCACAGCAAATCATCTATTTCCATGTAGTTTGTAGCCCGGGCTTCAACGGATTGGCTATTGAAATCAGATTTTATGATCTGCATTTGTTTTGGGAAAGGTTTTACGCCGGATGTCCTTTCTGACGCACTTTATTTTTACTAAAAAGAGCTTGAACGCATTAAAGTGTAACTCACTGCAACCTCTGTATGTTAACTGTTATTTATGTATAATGATATATTATTTAGCTACGTAATTTAGCCAAAATGGACTGTGCTGCCCACCGACTGCTACCAGCTACTGTTAACTAATACGCCTCTAGATGATTGCAACACGGATTTCTTGTTCACAATGTAGCATTATCAGGCAGTACTAATTGGGCAGGATGTGCTAATTGGGTAGCGGCCGACACGTGTTGTTGCTGTGTAGCTGTGAGCTAAAACATTTTGTGATACTATTACCGGATCAATGCACAGACTGGGGTACTCGCAGATACCCGATTCAGCATTTAGGTTGTATCAGAGGCATATCCGTTACTGGTATCAATATTGGAAAAACTCTAAATGTACTTGCTTTCCATCACTGGCTGAGCCACTGGAATAACATCTCATTTGAAACTTGACATTCTGTAGAATTTGCCGCCGTACTCTCCGAGTTAATGTGTGAAACTCTCTTGCCCTGACTGTCAGAGGCCTCACTTGAACTTTCATTTGATTACCATAAAAAATCATGGTGGGTCCACTATGTGTGCCTGGAGAAATGTGAAATGAGTGGCCTACCCTGCCCAAGATTAATAGGTTCCAACTATTTCTTGCTTTTTTGACAGCTAATTTAATAACCAACTTTAACTTTAAGTTGCCCTTTATACACACTTGACACAGAGTGTGAACCGGCCCTGTGATTTCACGCCAAAGCTTGACAGAGGTTACCCCGTTATTATCAAACAAGAGATATAACAGCCTTGGGTCTCTCCATTCACATAAAGTGTATTTAATATACATATATGGATTAGCCGAAAACACAGTCAGAATGACAATAAGAAATATCTGCTATATTTTTTCATTGTAAATTTGTAGAAACATCACAACGCTGCATAATAGTCCAAGAAATCCTTCACAAAACAAGATAAAGTATTTATGGAGTAATTATTTATGGTAAGGGAGCTGTTGAGTACTCTGCACAGTATATTCATATACTTTCTAAGCCATAGATGAGACTATTTCACTATCTGTCTCTCTCAGCATGTAGCCATTTTTCAATCCTGAAATCTTTCTTTATCCTTTAGAACTCAGATATAGATTTGGGGAAAATGTGCAGAAACTAGATTTTTGTAACTTTTGAAAGTTACAAATGGTCTGTGCAATCTCTTTTCTCCATGTGAGAGTGGGCGAGTCACACGGAGGTATTTTCTCCTGCCGGGGGAGAAACATAAAAAAGAATGTTGGCAATATTATTTCTGAAACCGAGTTGACGTTATTGCAGTTTTATGTGTCATGGGAAATCATTGTGTCCTGGGCTGCAGCAAATGATTATTGAGAGCTAATAGTGTGTGATGTTTAATATAAGGGGGAGAACAGACAAAATCACTCATAGCACCTCAGGGAATAAATTAAGGGTGAGGGAGAGTGAGGGTATGTGGCATCTCTGCAGAAAGAGAATCTTTATTACCACCCGCCTGGCTTTGTGTTGTGTCATTACTGGGACACAACAAATGTCATACTGTACAGCTGGTTGAGAACTCTATTCCCAGAGTCTGCTGGAATGAGCACTGTGTGTGGACTGCAGTGTTTACTGAAGCCAATACATCTAGCAAATATTGACCTGTGAAATGGAGCGGGGAGCCATGGTGCCTTCAAACTCCTGAGGCAATCTGCAGCATTACATCCATTTCTTTTGCCATATGTTTGACTTCACAAGGCCGCTCTCCTTTCATTATTAACCTCATGTTCTCATGTGTATGAAGACAAACAAAGATAAATTTGCTGTCCGGAAACAAGATCATATATAATTTACTTCTTTACCTCATTGGACTGGTGCAGCCCAATGGCCTGTGGTGTCAGGTCACCGAGTCTCCTCTACATCCTGGTCCCCAGGCATGCAGAGGCAGATTTCTCTCTCATTGACCTTCTGCAGGGCAGCCGAACGCTCGTGCGTTGTGGAGAAAAGCAGCGTGGTCTCAGGAGGCCAGCCTGAGCCTGGGTGTGCTTATCAGCAAGTGGAAGAGAGCAGCTATTTTCTCTTATCCTTCAACGAAGGGCACCTGGAGAGGCTTCAGCCCAGGTGGGACTAACTACAGTATAAAGTACACGTGGCTACTGAAAGAATAAGCGTAATTAGAATAAATGAATATGTGAAATGATAGAGAATAAAAGCAGAATCAGTTACCTTTTTATTTTTCATGCTTAATATTGAAATTGAAAAAACTCAACATTAAACCGTAGCCAAGGTATTTTGAGGATTTCTTTGTTTTATTGATATGCTAAGAATTTCAGTTGGATAGCCAGCTCCTCCTCATCGTCAAGGGCTGAAAAAAGCAGGAGTCTTGTACGTGTAAAATGGACTTAAAGCAGAGAATTGTCAGTACATTAAGGTTACGATGTCAAACAAGTCCACTGTTCTCATCCCTTGCTGCCCACAAAGGCTGTATATCACCCTTTATTGACCTCTGTGCCTTGTTTTACCTCAGAACTAACTAAAGATCCTTCTGGCTGAGTAAACGGCAGACCACCAATGCTCTCTTGTGTTCTTAGAATCAATTTTTCATAACTTTGACTTGCTAAACAACATACTGGTCTGGATTACATTGCCAGAATCCTGCAGAATTTGATACACAAGTCATGAAAGTGATTTAGCTGCAGCTTTCTAAAAGTTGTCAGAAAAATGAACCAGTTTAAGTTTATTGATCTTGAAATGTCCAACAACACAAAACAATATAATAGAGAACCCAACTACAGAATCCCTAAACAATTAAATTAGTCTGAATCCATGTTTATGTATAAACCATGACAGGACAAATAATCTATCCCTGCAATCTTTGTGATGCCCTCATGGGCTGTGGTCCTTGAGGCTTAGCTTGACCACAGTGCATGAATTTACCCACCTCCCAACCACAGTCTGGTGCTTAATTTTAACCCAGTCTGAATAACCTATAAAAGAATAATTAAAGGGCCAGTGCACAGCATTTCGGGTGATCTCGTATAATTGTTGTGTTTTTCGTTAGCTTAGAATGAGCCCTTTATATCTAAAAAGGGAGCGGGTCCCCTTCGAGGAGTCCGTGTTGCACCGCCACGTTTCTACATTAACTCAGAACGGACAAACCAAACACTGGCTCTACAGAGAGCCTGTAGTGTTTTTCGTTACCTAAAAGCCACTGTAGTTCTCGGACAAGTTTGTAAAACTGAGGTAATGTGAGTCACAGAGTGCAAAGTAATACTCTCTTCCACTTGGTGAGATTGTTATATTATTAAGAAAGGTCAATTTAAATGTGTCTCCCAGATAGTTAATGTATCAACTGGAATTAAATGTGCAATAACCATTGACATGGCAACAGAGACAATATTTTGGCAGTTAGAATCCATATTCCGTAATGCCTAGCATCCTGATCAAATGGAGAGAGCAGCATCCAACAACTGACAGATGCTCAGGTAGAAGATTACTTGGTCAGATGTGGTGAGGTATGGAATTTGTGAATATTAGGAGCTTGAAAAGCATGGGAAAGGAATCTCATTGAGAGGATGGAAAAAACAACGTATCTACATAGCTTGTCGTCTTGGTATAGGTTTTCACCCTGGATAAGCATTGAGTTCATACTTCACTTCTCTATTTATGTACTATTATTTTCATATTCATGCTTTCACGTTGTCTGACTTATACAGTATATGTGGATAATCATGCTTGACTCTTTATATCATGTTTCTGCTTTAATACTTCAATCTATAAATTAACTTGCCCATTAAGTCCTTTCTCCCAATGCAATGAAGAGTTTGGGAAGGTATGGCAAGCATGTACTTTAAAGTGAAGGTCTATATGCATTGACTATTAAAAGTTGCATTAAAAAAAAACAAGTGGAAATCGGTTTTGGGGACTTATTTGCTTGGACATTGCTTCTTAAAGTAATCAAAAGTGCTTACTTTAGCTTTCTCCAGTGACTTCTGGCCCACTGCAGGCCTTGCCCTCTGCATCGTCTCACAGTGCTGGAGGTCTCAACAGAACAGCAGTAGAGCGAGTGGTGATTAAGTTGGAAGGTCAGGTGGAATTGATCATTTTCCCCGCGGTACATCCTTGCAGCACAACTGGCAATTTGTTTCGGGAGCATAGGATTATTTTGGAGATGTTCTTTTTCCTTCTATCCTTCATTTCCCTTCGTCTCTCTCTCCTGGGGTTTTCATCGGCTCTTATTGGCCCTCTGGTGCTGCCCCGACGGGATGACTTCAGCTGCTGGTTGGAGGTCAGACAGAGTGGTCAGACATATAGGGAGAACAAGGCAAGCCCTGCAGAGATTGGCTTAATTGAGCTCAATTACTTCATGAGAAGGCATACCCTAACCCTGAATCTCTTCTAATGATTCATTAGCGCATTAATCACCCATTTAGCTAATGGGAATAACCCTCTCTGTTTTAATAGCTGCTACTAACAAAAATGATTTGCCCTTGCATGTGTGTAAGGCCTTTCCAGTGATGAGACCACCTCACAACTTTTAATAACTGGATTATGAAGTATAGCTACAGCTTTTATTTAAAATGGAGCAACAGAATTATTGATAAAGTTGTCACACAAAATGTCTGCTTCTTTTATTATTTGAATATCAAGATGTGTGGTCCGCACACTGCTTTATGGGGGAAGCAGAGGCAGGTGTCATGTATTTCATGTCATGTAGACAATATCTGAGCAGCGTGCGCTTCAATCTGACAACTTGTTCTGTTGTCTTAATGCCTCATCGAGCACTGACGGCACGCTGTAATTGTGGACCCAGCTTCTCGTTTTGATAGAGCTGACTGACACAAAGCTGACAGCACATATACAGCCACCATCAGTTATGAAGCCCCGACATTGTCTACATGTTTATTAGGCTGAGCTGATTCAAAGGCACCTGAAGTGTATCAAACAAAAGCACAGAAAAATAGGCATCTTTAACCACCGTTGCTTCAAAAATGTGTTAAAGTCACATTAAACCATCGGCACAAAAAATATTGTATATGAAAACTGGAAACTACATTCAGTAAATACCAGTGCATCTATATAGACAAACTAGGCAAAGGGCCTTTGGCGGCACTTTGGCTAGTAACCAACAGCAGATACTACAGTCTCGCTAGGCTACACCAGAAACCTTCAGAGCAGAGACACCCTACTGAAAGTCGGTTTTCCTGTATCTGTGTTGGGGGTGGGTATCACCACTGCCGGCAGGTCCTGAGTGTATTAACTTCAATTGGAACTTGAACACAGATTATAACATTATTTTGCTCCATTGTCACCAAAATAAATATTGGACCCATTTTTCAAAAGTATATCTTCTAATCTTCTGACACTGAAATGGCCTTTTTCAGACAAATCTAGAGAAATTTTACTATTATTAATTAACCTTCCACTCTTGCAATATCTGAAAACTAACTTCCTAGAGAGCCCTGGCTAACTATTATTCATAATGCTCAATATGGCTGTGAGCTTTGTTAATATTTAATATTAGCAAATGAAAGTATGAATGCATAATGCAAATATATCCCAATCTGCTTTCATCTATCCACACAAGAGGAGGATGCACTATCAACAAGGACACCGAAGTTTGAAATGTTTTTAAAAGCTGCTGAACAGCAAAACTAAAGATACAGGCAATAAAATGTGAGGCATCAGCAGGAAGAACAGGGAACGTGGAGGATCCTGACACAAAGTATGCCCAATGTTACGTGTGCAGCAAGCACAGAGTAGACCTGGTGCGTTATGGATCAGCCTAATGGCATCATACTTTAATATTGTTGACACTGTAAGCAAACTAGCATTGCATATAATATTGGCGTCTGTGTTGTTGCAGGTACGGCATTTTGCAAATAGAGGGGCGGCATAGTTGTTTTTCGCATAGAGCGGCGGAAATGCACGGTACGTACAGTACCAGTCAAAAGTTTGGACACACCTTCTCATTCAATGGTTTTTCTTTATTTTTATTTTTATTTTTTCTTCATTGTTGATTTATATTGAAGACATCCAAACTATGAAGGAACACATATGGAATTATGTGGTAAACAAACAAATGCTCAACAAACCAGAATATGTTTTATATTTTAGATTCTTAAAAGTAGTTGAATGAGAAGGTGTGTCCAAACTTTTGACTGGTACTGTAGTTAAAAAAAAAAGCCTGTGTGTGCGCGCGTGCGTGTAGCTGTCCACTGGGTGTGTGTGTGTTTTTCTTTTTAACAATTCATCCTTTTCCCCTACAGATTGCTGCGCTTTAGCTGCAAGTCAGCCATCTGTACCCGGATCACACACACACACACACACACACACACACACACACACACACACACACACACACACACACACACACACACACACACACACACTACATGGGTGGTAGATGGAGGCACTCTGACTGTGAAGAACGGGTGTAAAACGTGCTGCTGCTAAACGCCTCTCCACATTTCCCAAAGGAAATTCAGGCTCTGCACTCTCCCTCACCTTGCTAGGTTCACATCCGTAGGATATAGGGAATGGGGCTAGTGGTGGTGTGTGGGTGGGTGCGATTGTTGGTTGGGTGGAGGGGTTGGCAGAGCAACAAATGCAATCATGACGCAGGTAGTGGCTGCTTGGAATGCTAATGCTATTGTAATGATTTTGAGGCAATGTCTTCATAAATGTCTGCTCTCTGGGGAGGCAGAGGGGAGACGCTGGGCCCTTTGCGTGGATGGGCTCTTTTCACCATGAATAAATTCATGTCCACTCCTGTATGCTGCTCTGTTTGCTCATCTCATATGCAGCTGGTTCTGCGGCCCGTCCCAAGAGATGAAAGTTTGTAAACATGAATAATAATTAGGAACAGGTCGACGGGCAGGTAATCTGCATGTGGGTTCCAGAGGCATACATGCGTTTAAAAGAGATTAGACCTTATATAAAGTGGGTATAGAGTCTATGACTTCTGGGCATCTTTGCTCTTTAAATAGACTTTGTTAAACATTAATGTGCTTGCATTGCATCAAAACTATTTATACCGGCAGCAATGCAAATTTGCAACACTTTTTCAATGAAGGTTAGAAAAGATTTTGCACAGGCAGAAGACCAGCTACCTGGATCCTATAACCCAGAGCAATGTCTGGCAATGGCAAATTGATGCATAGCCTAAGCTAATGAAAGCTACTTTATTGAGTTTCCTTTTGGAAAAATGCAGTGAGTTGATTTTATCTCCCATTGGTAAATGCATAAGGCTTTTATTGTGAAAGGTAAGAACAGAAGAAGTGGACCTGGTATGCACTGCCTCAAGTTTGAAAGGGGTAATCTTGGTTCGGATCATTGAGCCTTGTTGTGCATAATGGTGTATGCTTCAATGTATGTCTGTTCCTGCACGACATGATTGGTTGATGCCTTTAGTCGCTGTGTTAAAGCTAAAAAACAATTGACCTCGTGTCAGAATAAAAAATTATGTTGCTTTTTTTGCCTTCTGTATGAAGTGACAAAAACAATGGTTTGGAAAAATATATTGTCAATCAAATAAAAAACAAAAAACATTCTCAGAGTGTTAAGACCTTGGGTCACCACACACTGCACACATTTGAGTTTAAGTAGGAGACAAACACTGAGTCTGCCTTATTAGTATGGGGGATATGCAGCATAGTTTGTGCACTAACACTGTTACCAAAAGTCCTAGTTGTCCCATTTGGTATGATTTTCAAATGCTCTCTGACCTTATTGTTAAAAATGTGTGAGTTGCATAAGAACACATGGGTAAGGCTGGCGGACATCTGGGGGCGGCTAAATTAGAACTCATGGGTTTTATAGATGTCATAGAGAGCCTCTGATGGCTCCAGGTTCCTGACTTGTTAAAATAATGACAGGATGCTGATGATTAATTAAGAGCCTGATTTTCATTATTACTGTGTCAAGAGAGAGGTTTGATCTTGAAGTGACTTTGGAGCAGGAAGAGAAAATCAAGGCTTTTGCTATTCTGCAGCCATACCTTCTCCCAGCACTAACAAGCTCTTGACAGCAAACAAATCTTTGACAAGTCCCCGTCATTGCCCAACCCCCTTTTATAGATAGTCTTAAGACTTTAATCCGAATCCAGTGACAGGCTCATCCTCAGTCAATAGGGTAAAGGGAAGTTCATGCGAGGGTTGTGTGCACTTGTCCAAAGGCTGGTTCAAGCGCACATGCTCCGAATGTTAAACTGGAGCTCACCTTAAATGAAGGGTATTGACGAAGGGATTGACTGTTTTGTAAATAAGGCCTCGCTTCGATTTCTTTTTTTTTTCAGTGCAAAATTACGCTTTTTACATTCACTAAAACAATCACCATACCAGAAGAGTTAAAAATATAAATAAAAGAAGAAGTTTCTACTAAGGGATAAATTGGGGTTGATAATGACGATGTGCATTAGATTAACTTGCTGTCTCCAACCTTCAACCTTGCTCTGTAATCCTTCTGACCTTTTTAGAGATATATATTTCCTCGCGCACGTCCCCTGTGTTTATGTGTGTGGTATCTCGGCCCTGTCAGCAGTGATCCATGCACAGTCACATTTCAGAGCTTTAAGCTGGAGTGTGTGAGAGGATCTGCTGGTTATTGCTATGTGCCCTGCAGGTCCCAATCTGTCTTTGTTAGGCCTGCTGCGCGGCCTATCGCACCTGCCTTGGCTAAGACTGATCACCACCATCTCCACCGGCCTGTGCAGCTGCAGCTAATATAACAATTCGCATTCACTTTGTAATTGTCACAAGTGGCACTTGTGTATAGTGACAACTCTACCTTCACAAAACATGCTGCATTGAAATAATAAAACAAGTTTTTTGATGCTTGCATATAATCTGTGTGTTTATGCATCTTGTTGAGTAACAAGTGCATTTACTCAGGAGCTGTACACAATGCAAGACTCTGACACTGAAGCAGCTACGAGAAATTTGGTCATCATTAATTTAATTATTTACACCTGTGCTTTTCCTGATGGGATTGTAAAACATATCTTCTGTGACTTTCTTTATTACTGAAATTACTATTTAAATTACTATTCAGCACCAATTACCAAGATGGCGAAAACTCCGAACTCGAGGCTCTATATAATCACTTCTTATGTACATTATTTGGTAAAAGTCCTGTTCACAAGTTAGATTAATTTACAGTAAATGAAGTTACCTATAGATAGCTATAATCAATATTTTTTTATATTGAAATTAGCGCTCAGAATTACTTGTATGTGACAGGGGTCTCACAGAGAATTATCAACTGACTGCAGTTTTTTTCAGTTTTACGTGGCTTTATAGCAGCTATTAGATGATTGGTTTAGTATTCCAGCTGTGTTTGCCTTACTGTGTTGTATGCTAACTTCCCTAAACCAAATGGCAGACAGACAAAGTTAGAAACTATCTGGTGAACATTGTGGAGCATTTAGCAGTTGAAAAGCAAAATATTTCTCAGGAGTCAAAAGAAGACCAAAATCAGAGCTAAAACAGTTTTTGGACAGAAACATGACTTGAGTATTTTCTGATCTAAAAGCTTATAGCTCATATTCTCTCTATGTAATCCCTGCTGTTCTGCTGTTGAAACTTCTACTGAAACAACAACTTTGAGGACAAGCAGTCTCACTTTCAGCTAATACAAGGCATTAATAACGTGTTTCTGTTAAGCAAAGATTATTTAATAAACTTTTAATTCAACAATACCAAAACTAGAGTTTCCACATTTTCACATAAAATCATTCGTATGTCTTAGACTCTGCTTTTTGTCTAAAAGGATGTGCATTGAATGAAACAATTACATCTGAGTGACTCACACACCAGCTGCCCCTCATTGTTTAAACACAAAGTGCCTCTTTATTGACTCGTTAACTTTATCAGGATGTCAATAGTCATTATTGCTTATCTTGTCTTGATTATCCTCAGGGCTGTAAAATCAATTAGGCATAATCCAATTCCATTCTGCAGGTCAAACGTTCATACTGTATGATTCACTGTACAATGTCAACCCTCTTATAAATGAATTTCTCTTTTACATTTCTGCCAAAGAGCAGCTGATATTAAGTTTTCTGAGCACCTTTAGAATAAATCTAATTGACTAAATAACGGCATCCCTTCATCTGTTTCTCGGTGGGAGGGCAGGCCACGCAATACTAATCACAAGGCTAATAATGTTGGATACAGTTGTAAGCAGGCGCTACACATAATGTCAATGATCAACACGGATGAGACAGCGGCGGAAGAGCAATGCAAAATATTCAGTGCAGAGCGTGCAGGTTAGAGGTGGACAACATGACCTAGCTTGCTTCAGAAGCTCACATGGGATATTTGTGGATTTCCATACCCAAGGACAGACTTCCCCACCGCTCCACACACATGGAGCCATATTACTCTGTAAGCTCTGTCAATGACTCCATCTTTCCTTGCCTGATTACATGATCAAATACAAGAGTGACAAAACGCAGGGGTACAGAAACACTGAAGTAGTAATAATCCCCTTACTTCCCCCAGCAAATCCAATTTTAACAGCATATTGTTTCTGGATAGGTGTTCATCCTTGACTGAATTTGATGGAAACCTGCAGTAACTTGTGGGCATGCCTGAGATAATGCAAAGTGACATTGCCACCAGTGGCTTTGTTTTACACATTTCTCTCCTGATGTAATTTAATGAGCCATTGCAGATCTAGAAATCAATGTGATTAAGAAAAAAACACTAGTCGTAACAGGTTGTTGTGATTATGCGGATGAATCTGTAAATCAATAACAAACTGTTCTGAGATTAAAAACACAAAGTCAAAACAAATGCATGTCGCCTATTTGATTAATCAACAGACAGTAGCTTTCATGGGGCGGTGAAAAGCAGCGGGTTATTGAGGAATTGTCCCTGCTGATGCCCTGGCCTAAGCCCTCCACGTCTCTGGATCAGAGTACACTAATTTGATTTCACGGCATGCCGTTGAAGATGCATTAATCTTTCCCAGACCATCGCATGCCCCTGAGCAGCTGGAGGAAGAGGTAGAGTGAGACACAGAGAGGGAAGTGGGGTTGAAGCGACGTGCCTCCCATGCTAACAATGTTCTCCTGCCAACAGAAGCGCATCCCTACAGGCAGGCCGTGTAAACAGTGCACACCATCTCTAAATCACATTCACACCTTTGGAGACTTTGTCGGTTCTCTGTCCTGCTCTATTCCTAAATATCTCCCTCTGTCTTAGAACTGAAACAGCATGGTCAATTTGACCGCTGTTTTTTTTCACTTGATGATTTTGTCGCCTACTTTGTTAGTTATTTTTACTTTGTCACTCAGTGCTGTTTCAAACTAGTTATGTTTACAATTATTTGCGTTAAAGGACTTAACACACTTAAAAATGTGCAATACTCATATGACAAATATTTCGCATTCATACCGGCAACGATGCAAATTTGATTAAAATTTTGGAATAAAAAGTTTGAATAGATAAGGGCAGGCAGAGGACCAACAACCATGATCCTATTTACCCAAAAAGGTATCTGTCAGTCTGTCTGAGGTATTTTTTTTTATTGCCCAAACTACTGTAAGCTATTTCATTGAGTTTCTTTTTATTGAAATGCTCTGAGTGAATTTTTGTTCCATCTGGTTCACATTTTAAAAGAGTAATCAAGTCTTCCATCTTGATTTTGGAACATAGAGCCTCCAGCTTGTTGTACCCTATAGTGAACCTTTTGTTCTGCAAAATGTTATTGGTTGATGCCTTTATTTGTGGTGCAAAATCTCAGAAACATCGACCTAGTAAAAAAAAAAGTTTTCGCCTTTAATATTCAAATTATGTGTGAAAGTACGGCTGACAAAAATAACAGTTCGAAAAAATATATTGATATTTAAACTAATCCCACGCACATAAAAAACGCCCTTGGTGAGTAAACACCTTAACCCTGAAAACAAATTATTGGAAAAACATCACAATTTCTTTTGTACAAACAGTGAATATAGACAATAGTATTCCATGCCATACATCTCCGGTTCCCATAAACGTAGTACGGACCCTATAGGTTGGCCCAGAGACAGCTATGTGCTGTGATGACTTCTGTCACATAATCAAAGCTAATCCATAGCTGTAAGGCAACTCCTCATATCTGACTTTAGAGCAAAGTGGAAATAAAAAGATCCATCAATGAGCAAATGTCCCCAAGTCGATTTTTGGTCAACAGTAATCAAAGCAGGAAAAGAAGAAAAAGAGAGGGTGGAGATAAAGGGGGACCACCACAGATTCTTTCTTGCTGTTAACCCCCACCCACCTCCTGTCCCATTGGCCTACCCAACTGTCATCTCACTCTGGGGTACAGCACAGCTAAGCCAACAGCTTTCTTGTCTTGTTCCATTGATCCATTTTAACACACAGTGGTGAACACATCAAACGCTGCGTGCCATGCAGGATCCATACCCCCCTCCCTTCACGGTTTTCAAAAGAAATGATGAAGGCATGAAAATATGAAAATGCTCTTCACAGGGGTCTGTGAAGGAGGCAATTTCTATCATGCCCATGTCTATTTCCTATGTAGAGGAAAATAACAAATTTCTCTGATGTTCCTCCACATGGAGCAGCAGTGACTCTACTTCTGCCGAAGCTTACAGAGCGGGTAGAACAGATTGGGGGGTATTAAATTACTGAGGAGGCTGACATTTTTTTAAACTCTTTATTTGGTTTACACCCCTGGGGTATGTAATCATAGCCACAGCAAATCCTTGGATTGGCTTATTAGCATATTCATACATCCTGAGTTATTTGTTCACATACAACTTTGTGGTTGTCCTTGATAAGCATTCTAAACTGGTTGTTTGATTGCAAAACAGGAATAAATACTGTATAGAGAGCAAAGGCGACACTAGAAGTAGTAGTGACGCCAGTTTTTTAAAGACTGCAGGCGGGACAGATGGAAAAATGAAAAAAAGGATATTTATAAATGAAATGCAGCCCACACAGCACAGATTACATTGAGATTTTTTTGTGTGTTTTTTATTATTGAGGTTAACTAGTGGTGTTGCAATATACTGGTATTGACGATAACGTTGATATTTATAAATGAAATATCGATATTGTATCGATAACAGACATATGATAATATTGTGTAAATAATTGTACGCCTCTTAAATCATGCTTTTATACATTTTTAACATATTTATTTAGTTCAATTATGGCAATAGACTTTCTCTCACCCTACCTATTATTAGTATTTTGAGTGTATTCATTCGCAAAGAAAGCCCCAAAACGTACAATAAACCAAGCTAACAGCCCTGCTCTGCTAATGTAGTTTTTATGGATGTAAGCCTTGAAACAATGGCAAATCCCTTCCATACTCATCCAAGTTGATTAGTTCTTTTAAATAAACATGGGGCCAAAGAGGGATCATGGTATCACGCAGCGAAGTGAGGTTTGCATGGAGGAGACGTGCCCGTATCAGGCCATGATGAGCTGCACTTGCTTGGTAAATAAATGAATTAATCCTGTCTATTGTCCTTGAGATTTATTCAGCTGGTGTCCTCACAGGAGAGTAGAAGTTAATTAAGATCATCGTAAGGGACGTGGTTCTGTCTAGCTACTCATAAAGATATTGGGCTTGAGTGGAGTAGCAGTCCTTGGGATGACTTCAGTGTACACAACTTATTATCAAAAGTTTATTTTCCTTTTTGAAGATATATCTACAGTTTGTATGATTGATCAGATATAATATTAATAAGATATTTCAGTGGACAAACAATTTTTCAACTATCAGTCAAGTTTTTACTGAAAAATAAACTCTTAGAAATTTGTTCTGATTGTAGTGTTCAAAGTTAACGCTAATCCTTTGCTAGATGGAGGTTTTGAATGATAATAAGAAAACCTTTGGAGGTAATTGAATAAAAATACCTCCTGGGATTGGAGCCTGTCTGTTTGCTAATATTCAAATTCAGTTGTGTGCAAATATTTGTTCCTCTTTATAAGAATACTTCCACAGTTTCAGACAGCCCCAAAAAATCTCAATTTCAAACATAATTTAGTGATTATTTAATCTATTGCTCTAATACTGTGCATTTAAATAATAATGGAACAGAAACTGCATTGCCAAAGGTACAGGTTTAAGCACTTGTCGAAGTAAAATTATGATGCGATTAATGTTTTGTTTTTTTACTATTAAAAAAAACATACCATACCTCTGAGTGACATTTTCAGAATTGATCGATTCAACCGTTTTTACATGCTTTCTCTTATTTGCTACATATTCCAAAGAATAGGCTATTCTTTGAAATGACGAAACTCATATAATACTTTTTACATTGTTCATGTTTTTAGTTTTTTGTCTGAATCTAAGTTTGCAAGCAGGAAATTATACATTTGTCATTCCTAAAACGCACACTGCTTTGATATTAGGCAGTAATGTAAATACGATTTGTTGTAAATGGACTTGACATGCAAACCATCAGCACACCATCAGTATGGTCCTCTAAATTACCTCCTGACTTTGGACCTGATCATTCCCTCTCAGTGCCAGACAGTACTTGAATATAAAAGACTCAGATGTGCTGAACAGTAAAATAGCTACTTCAGGGAGCTGACACCTGAATATGTCTCCAGCAGTATCACACACTGCAGCACATTCAGTTAGCTTCACTCAGTTTATCCCATATGGAGGACAGAAGCTGCCAAAAGGAAATAAATAAATAAGTAAAATAAAGGAAACATTAAATAGGTTAGTAAATAAATATGGAAGTTGTTACAAAGGAAAACAAATTAAAACAGAAATATCAAAACATGTCAATGTTTATTTGTCTATGTTTACATGTCTATTTTTTATATATCATTTTTGGTATGTTAATTTAATTATTTTTTATTTTATTTCAGCAGCTTCTGTCCTCCATTATCACAATCCGAGAGCAAATACTTTACTTTAACTGTAACTGTATAATTGCTGAAATGCAATATTTTCACTGCAGTGTATTTATTCAACCATCTCAACACTGTGGACAGGTGTGATAATGCTGTCTTGAAATGTGTCCAATGTGACACCATTATCTAATAAAATGATGCGTGTAATTAACTTGATTATATGTAACTGCACAAGCTGCCATTTTCCTTTAAGCATACAACACTTTCCAATGAGTTCAAATGTATTCGAATAGTTTGTTGGAATCAACATATAATTAAAAATAAATAAATGCTGAGTTGTGTGATTACTGTCACTTGGCCAAAATCACTTTGAGATTGTTTTTAACACTTTACATTTAAATTACACATATTGTTGTGATATGAGTAAAAGAGCTCTGCATCTGTATTTCCAACCTTTTCTTTATTTATTCCCATAAAAGATTCAAGTTTTAAATGATATTCAATAGCTCAAACCTAATGATCCCATAGGTCCTCATTACTGCTGGAATTTTGTAGAAGTCTTTTTTATGGCTTTCAGAAATTACCAGGCCCAATAGATGTGCCCCAGGATGTTTC
The DNA here is from genome assembly GCF_027596085.1 of Anoplopoma fimbria. Classification (NCBI taxonomy): domain Eukaryota; kingdom Metazoa; phylum Chordata; class Actinopteri; order Perciformes; family Anoplopomatidae; genus Anoplopoma; species Anoplopoma fimbria. The sequence continues at coordinate 16,954,829 of NC_072460.1, forward strand.
GGAACATTACAGTATTTTCAAATCATTTTTCATATTTTTATTCATTACAAATCTGTGTTGGGGCCACTGTTGGCTATGGTTCCCCCTCCAGCAGCTATTTGTGTGGCTTAACAGCCAGGCACTGCAGCAATATCTAACATGCATTTATTTTCTGTGCGCTTATAGAGGCATGCAGTGGAGGCACAGCAGTGACTGAAGTGAAGCCCTTAGCGGTGACAGTTCCAGCCTCGATATTAATGGTAGCCCACATAATTGCGCATGCCATTAAGGAAGTACAGATGCTATCAGGGAGTGCACACATCGTTATTTCACAGTGTAACACCTCATTAATATTTGTTTTTATTTTTATTTTTTTCTATTTTGTTCACTGCCTCCCTCCCATTTAGCGAGGAGGCGGGCTGGACTGGATGTTGTGCAGGATAGTAAATGACAGAGAGATACATCTTCCTTACTCCAGGCAGATGTTTCTTGTTCAGCATTGAAATAAGAGACACACACTCACAGGAGCCTTAACAGCACGCCCACTGGAACAAGTGAAACATTTCTGAAGATCATCAAGTAGATTTGGGCACCTCTTTCGTATGCCTGAAACTTCCTTGAGTATTTAAAGGTCAGATGGCTGAGAGCAAGGTGTGATCTATTCAAAGATGTGGGCAGGAACTGCAGCATCTCTGTGTAACCTTTTGCTGCTCGGGCCCTTGATGGGTTTGTTGTTGCCTGCGGTTGTCACAGTCCATGGAAACATTTTAGACCTGACGTGGTGGAGTAGTAAACACTATCATTTCACCAGCTTCAACAACTGCCCTGAAAGTTTTTATTTGGCAAAAGTGACCGTCCACTTTTCAATGGCTCTGGTTCAGGAAGTGGAAATCCTATTCACTTTATTGACGTTAAAGAACATTGTTATATAAAGAGTTTTAAGGTTGGAACCAAGCCAACCAACAATGAGAGGAATCGTGACCATATGCCTAGATGATACTTTTGCTCCGAGGAAAACCGTTTTTCTCATCGAAAAACACCTGCAAAAATACTTACAATTTGGTCACCAAACTAGTTAGAGCTGATCTGCTCCCAACACAAACAAGGTATATCTTTTCATATCAACTAGGTTCAAAATGTGAACAAATGTATGCAACGCCACACACGGAATTTCAAGTTTTCTCCTTTCTAGGGCTGATTCAAACCTCACAGCATCATTTTGTGTGAACAAAGAAAACACTTATTGTACTTCTCGCCCTAGCTTTGAAACTAACTTATTAAACACACACTTTAGTTTCCTGGAGAATCCTCTACAGCACTGCCTCTCCCTCCCGACTTTTTCTTCATAGCCTTAAATATAAAACATTTATTTTTTTGAGAAGCAGATGTATTGAACTTGAAGTCTAGATTCCTGTCATCTTTGATTCCACGATTTCTCTATCATTCTGTAAAATATACCCGTGTTAAAGGAAACAAAGCAGAAATTTGTCCTTATAACACATGCAAATCTCATTCATGAATGTATATTTTTCTACTATGTAAAATTTTGTAAAAGGACAAGGATTTCTATTCTTGTAGCCTAACATTATACACCTTGATGTTGTCATTGACATGGAGGAGAGGATGTTCATTACAGGTTATGTTTAATAGCGCTGCTCGTCCATTTATGCAGGGTTCACTGCATCAGCAGTCCATATAGGGGACGAGTTAAGCTGCACATTGAAGGACCTGCAGTCTGACACTGTGGAGGTAGTTATGTTCGTTGCACCTCCTGAGCTCCCACTGGCACTTGAGATGTATGTGGCTGTTGAAGTAAAAGTGACTGTTAAAGTCAGAGAAAGCCTGAATTCAGCAAATTGACCATGCAGCTCTTTATGGCAAGATTATAGCCTCCTTGATAGAATAGTTAACCGAGAAGAAGAAAGGCTGCATACTGTAGTTACTTTTATATTACAGTCTATCTGTACAGTGCATTTTCTAAACAAAGTTTATTATCAGATATTACGAAATTCCTCAGCAAAAGTCATTTAGATTAATGCGAGGATTCCCATGACTTTTATTTCAGCTAGGTGTTCATTATATAGTCTTTTGTCTTTTCCAAGCACAAGAACCTAATGGTGAAACTGCATTTATCACCTTAAACGGAGACATCACCAATGACAAACAAACTATTAAATGTAATATACCACATGTAGACCACATGCTGCAAATAATTGTTTCCCCACTAATGACCGCATAGACAGAGACACAGCATTCACCCTTTAATAACCTCTGTTTGGGCATCCTGTGGCAATCCCACATTGTAACATTACTGTAATATATGGCTTTGTTTACAGTTAGAACCCTGGGTGCCACTACAGTTATCCATCTCCACCATCTTATTACTGTTATTTGGAATGAGGTAACAATTTCAAGGCAATTTCCCTGCATCTAACTAGACCAACTGGGAATATGTTTGTTGAGAATGATATGACTGGGACACATCACCATCACTCCTGTCCATATTACTGTCATGTTATGGCGCTCCAATATAATTACTGCATATGAATAATGCTATGCAATATCTTTCTCTAAACGAAGCAGGCCGTAAATTGGCCCCAGAAGGAAATCTAAGTCGTTCAAATTGAGAAAGTATTTGATGAACTGGTCTAAGTTTTATATTATTTCTACTTGGAAATTCAGTTTATTTGTGTATATGCTCTTTGACAGCAACAGTATTGTATTATATATGATGTTGCCCATAAACAGTGTGACCCACCAAAATCTGATTAGAGTGATTAGATTACTGCAGGAATGAGCCCTAATAGCCAGAAATTAGTCTTATTTTTTTTTTTTACACTTCCGGTTACCTCTTCTCAAAGTAAATTGCTTTTTTTATTATTGTTTTTTGTTCAATCCTTAAATAAGGTCTACAGGTAACAAGAGATTTAAGGATTTAACTTTTTGTTATTTACCATAAAATAAGTCAGTAAATACCCCTCTCGTTAATTTGGAAGCTTTTACTGTAAGGTTCTTAAAATAGCCGTTTCCTATCATGTGGCTAAATGCCAAGCTTTTAGCGAAGTGGTGGTGACATAAATGAATGCTACGTTGGTGTAGGTCATTTATTGCCAAACGTTAGCTTTTTGGAAATGGAAAAATCCCATTAGCTTTTTGTCAAGGGAACATTTGCATGCGCATCTTATTTCATTTCTCTTATTTCTCACCTTGCTTGCATCTGTTACTTGCTTCTCTGAACAGAATAAAGATAATTGCAATGTCCGTAATGATGGAGGACCAGATCCATTTTGCAGGAAGGAGGACACAAGAGAACTGAAGTAAGAGAAATAAAATGCACCGATTGCTTAACTAAAGCTGAAGAAAGCCAAGAGTTGACACATGGCCTTTTCCCGTTTCTCCTGGTTCTTAGCTCAACATATGAAGGTAACTCATATCATCATCACAATATGTTGTGAAAGTCTCAGTATTATCTTTGAAAATGTAGAGACTTAGAGAGAGTGCCTTTATCTATTGTGAGCATTGTCCCAAAGGATTTAGTTAGACTGGCCTAATGATGATTTGATGATAATTATTGGCATTACTAGTCCAGCCAAAAATATTGAAATGGTGTTATTTTAGAACTTGCTACTCCCTGAGGAGATCACACCACCTGTGTCTGCTCCTCACGCCTCAATCCCCTGTGGGCTGAAGCCTTCTCCAAACACAGCCCGGCCAAATGCAAACACACTAATGAGGGATTTATCTTCTTCCCTCCTTTTGACTCATACTCGTCCCAGCTCCACTTCTGCCCTGTATTAGCATAGTTTTTGTCCACTGTGAGATCATAATCTTTTTGCGTGTCCTTGAAAGTAGCACAAGGAAACCGCACAGTCTGTAAATTTCTTGTCAACATCACTGAAATCTTCCCACTGTTCGGTAATCCAATTAAAATTATTCTTCAGCCCGATTTTAAATGTGGGACCTTCCCTCAGCACACCCACCAGATCAACGATGTAGGGGGTTGTGGAACATTTGTTATTCGCTGTGGGTGGTTTGCCACAAAGAGACAGCGAGACCCCATCAGATGACATATTATACTGTAGCTTCATTACCCTCTGGACTAGTAACACTTCCCACAGCTAATAAGAGAAATTATTTTAGTTTGACACAAATAATGTTTTTGCTGGGGCCTGGACACACATTACTGGTGGTGACATGCTCCTCCTGTACTTAACATGATTCATTTTGGTCTCCATTACCAAAAAAATTAACTCATAGTGCTGTCAGAACTGCAGTTCAAGTTAATCTTTCAAGAAAACATCAATTACAATTTATAATGGAAAACCCACATGAGCATCCTGAGAGGGGATGGAGAATTCTCTCCACAATCATCCTAAATATCTTCGTACTCTTCACCCACTTCAGTGTCGTCTGTTTCTCTTTCCCTCCCTTTTCATTTTTCTCTTTTCAGAGATCCATTCATTCTAATTGGAGTTGATGAGTATGGGGACATCATTACCGGCTTGCTATGAATTATTATGTGGTGTAATTGGCCCTCCAGTCCCATAGGAGGTGCCCTGCTCCAGCTGATACAACTGGAGGAGGCTTTTCTGGCCCAGGTGGGGGCCTTATCCCAGCTGAGGTCTAACTTGAACTTCGCAGCGGTCCCATTTATCTAGATGTTGGAAAGTACAAGAGGCTCCTAATAGGATCATTGGATTCACTGCATTGTAAATTAAGAAGGGTTTTCCAACAGATGCTGTGGAAGTGACCAAATGTGTAGTCTTAGGCCTACTCGTAAAGCTGGTGTTGATTGAAATCTTTTTGTTCCATAATCATGAGTTAATTAACATCTGTTAATGACTTCTTGGATGCTAATTGAGAGCCAGTGTTTACACCACAATAAGCAACCCATTCAGGCAGCAGAGTATGAAGTTATGACGGATTTCTGGCTGGCTAGTGCTGCAAGGCCCATCGCTCTCTAAGACGTACATTTAATAAATCATGTCGTCCTGTCAGAGTGACTGATAATTATCCCAAAGATCACTCACTGTAACATTTCTAAAGGATTCACCAACGTTTTCCTCTTCCACTCATTATGCTTACTGCTGTCTCCCCTCTCATTCAAGCAGATTAGCAAATCTGAATGCGATGTGGTCTCGGGGAAAAAAAGAGTTGATTGCTAATTGAAAAAATTAGAAAGTCAATTAGAGGCTAGAGATCTAATTAAACTGGAATTGAATGGAAATCTTGCTTCAAACTCAATCGCTCTCTCCGATTTATAATCTCCTCAAGGCTGTGATTTGCCTGCTGAGTGAATGCAGTGCTCCTCCGTGTGTTGCTAAAATGCAATTGGCTTTTCTTGCGAAGCCATCGGACAGATTGATTTGGACTAAATCACAGTCCCTTCACTGGCTGATGAACAGATGAAAAAAGATGAAAATAATAATATAAAGTCATTATGTGGTTGGGAAGTCTCTAAACAAAGACAGACCTGTGTATCGGCCCTCTCCCCTGAGGTGCCAGTGTGGAGATGTTTTCTAATTCAGGCCTAAAGCTTACAGTGGAATCCGCTATGAATTGGCATGCTTGAGCAGCGTCTCAAATGTCTTAGTTTAGGACATCACCGTTATTCTTTAAGGAGTTGATGGCAAAATGAAGATGTCACTCATGACAAACTAGTCTGTGTGCACAAGCTTGCTGCTCATCAGTTATGTTGTCACTCTCTGAGGGTATCTGCGTCTATCATAGATCTATTGCATACCCTCTGTAACACTGTAGTCCTCACTCACATCATTGTTTACCTCTCAGTTTGTGTACCTCATGGAAAGGTGGGGGCAAAATTGGTTAATTATAAAAAAAAAAACCAAAAGCCTGGAGCAGAGCCAGATAATGTATCGACATGCCCAGGTTCTGATGCATGAGAGCCCGGCATCAGCTTGTGGCTTTGCGGTGGGAGGCCTTTGACAAACAGCTGTGTGAAAAATGAAAACTGTGTTGGCTAACTGTAATCTATAGTTTTCTTCTGCTTCATTGTGTATTTTAACGTAATATGTTATGGGATTTTATGGGTACTGCTGACTGCTGCAGTTTTTTTTCTCTTCCCTAAACATTTTTCCTTCCTCTTGGCTACGACTGTAGAGATCCATGAAAGTGATTGATTGACTGGGTTGGAAATCTGAATAGATGGAAAACAAGACACTCGACAAACCCAGACATGCCACACCAATGCTGCAATGTCTTACAGTAAATGAGAAAAGATTAACAGAATATTGGATTGATATACATATTGCTTTTGTTGTTGTAAACGTCGAATCTCTAAAATGTGAAACAGTCTTGTTTTGAGATTGACAATGTTGCATTTTGACATAATCAAAAGGGTTTTGTTTCATGTTGCTCGAAGACGTTATGGAAATATCCGAGAGATGCCAACAGCAGAAACAGCTGATCAGTCATGACAGTTGAATGTTCATTACTTCAAAATGTGTCCGGCAAAGGCGCTTCCATCATCCATTTAGCGCATTCAACGTAAAAACATTTTTATCTATTTATTTATCGATAAACCGCCTTGTAATTTTGTACAATCACTACTATATTGAGGACCTGGATGGGTGTGTTGTACTTTATGGTAAATGCTGATATTAGGTTAAACTAGGATGGTGAACATGGTAAACATTATAACTGCAAAACATCAGCATGTTAGCATTGTAACTGAGCCTGTTCTAATGAGCATCAAATACGCAGGCTGGTCTCATGCAACATTCGTAGCTAAACCTAAGAAAAATATTGCACCGTCATTTGTAGATATCCTATGAAATTATATTGTATGTTATCCAGGCAATCATGAACGAAGTATAAAGATCGCAAAAGCACACAAGGGGCGGGCCTAACTAAGTGCTTCACAATTTAACCCTAAACCTAACTGCGCTCTTCACAAATTAAACCTAATCTTAATTTAGTATTTTCCTGTAAAGGTGGAGGTTTATTTTGAAAAGACTGTATGCATGTAATGAGTGGAAATTGACATGTGTTGCAGGCATTCGGAGGAAAACCCACTAAAAATGAGGAGTAACGTTGCTTAAGATATCATGCAAACCGCTGTATGAGGATACGTCGAATACCGATGTTTTGTCATGCCCCTCATCAAACCTCCCTTTTGCGTCTTCATACACACCCCGGGCTTCAAATAAGTAAAATGTACTGACCAAGCATCAGTATGTGACGAGTTGGGATGAGAGTGCAATATTTTTACATTATATGCAACAAAGGTTTGGGGTATTTTATATTTGGGATAAAAATATGTCACAGGATGAGTTTTATAATTCAGACACTCTCCAATCCCCAAATGGAGCACACATTTTCTCTCTGTGCTTTATTATGTTAAAAGCCCTCTGAAACAAACCGAATAGTCATTTGTGGAGTTTGGGCTCCACTAAGCCATTTATCCTCTCCCATTATCTAAGGCATCCTCTCCCACTGACAGGGAAGGCAAGGACAAACGTTCACCTTCGCTTCTCTGCTTGATCTAGCTTTTTCTCTTAGGTTGACAGAGATTGCTGAAGCAGGACAGACTGGATTTCCTCTACAGCATCTCTTTATAATCCCACTTTGAAACATCCAGGGTGATGAATCAGACTCTCCTTTGAAAACAGTACTGCAGGTTCCTGCTTTAATAATTTATTTTAAAAAATCTGATTTTAGTGACTTCATGGCTGCACATTCATCCTAAAGTTCAGGTTTTGATTGTTGGCCTGCTGAACCAATGCTTCAATTTGGACTCAGCATCAAGACATTGTAGTTAAATAGTCTAGATATTAGTATTGGAAAAGTAAAAAACATATTTCTCTTTTTACAATTGTTATAAGTTTCAAGGTCTTGTATCTGACTCTTAACAGACACTTGACAGACACGTGATGTGTACAAACAATACAAATTAAGACTGCATCATGTATCGTTTAATCATCGAGATTGTGATGTGTGCATGCGCAAAAGTCTCATTGTAGGATGCTATAAGCACGCTGCTATATTCTTTTCTTTGCCCCTCTCTTTTACCCTTGTGCATGTGAACTATTAATATATATTGTTATATATTGTGTCTAGTCCAGTCTCTTTGATTTTACTTTCTCCTTTCAGGAAAGGAGTCCTAAATGTACTTCGAAGGATATTTTTTATTTGGCACTCTAGCCTCTTAAGCAGATTGATTTGTGGCTATTATAGAAAGAAATAGCGAGGCCTTTCTGTAATAGTCCTTTAAGAAGCTATTAGGGAGTCAACAGTAATGAATTATAAACAATACTGTAATTGGGTTCCAATAGAAGAGCCCCACAGAACTTATTAATTACGACTGGCCACAGACACTTAATTCAATGCATTAACTCTGATTCATTTGATAATATTTATCAGAATGGGGGAGTGTATGGAAAATTAATTTGAGGAGCGTTTATGTTATTAAGCTTCAAGCTGAAATTACTTCTTCTGCCTTTTCATGGCACAGCCAACTCTAAGTCCAGGAATGAACTCCCCTGCTCGACTGCCAGTGGAAGTTTGACCTTATCCACAGCCTGGTACTGTACAAGTGAGGCTGAGAGAGAGAGAGAGAGAGAGATGAGAGCAAAAGAGAGAGGGTGAAATAGAACAGAAAATGTCTCCAAGGGTGTGAGCGTGACTTCCACAACCTTGGCGAGGGGCAGAAGGCCACAGAGGCGACCTATGGACGGCCCGAGGCGGGGCAGGCACCCCGGCACCTCCGGCAGAGTGCCAGCACCTAAACATTCAAATCATTTATGGAGCATGGAGCAAGGAACAGGGATGACTGAGATACACAGTAAGGGGTCACAGTCTTACTCCACTCTCTGGTGGCTCATCTCCCCCGCATCTGTGTATCCTGTGGGCTGACCAGCCTGCCTCCGCTCTCCCTGCTGCTTTGTCCCTGCAGCTGTAGGTGACAGGGCCTGGAGAGAGGGGCAGGGGGGGAAGTCACTCCCATCTGGTACAGTCGGATCAGCGTGGTCTGAGATAGGGGGCGCGAGGGGTCATGTGTCCCTCTGCATCAGTGACAAGACCGCTCTGCCAGTGATGACACTCTGTCCACTGGGAAAAGCTTGTTGTCTTGGTAGAAACAGGGAAAAAACATTTTTTCACATAAATATGCAGTTCCTTAGCTGATTCACTGGGGAGATGAACCTTTGATTACAATAGTAATTGCCCTACCGGTTAGACTGGGTTGGACTAGAGGTTAGCTGGTAAGACTGATGTTTACTTGTTACTTAGAATTATATAAATCGTTTTATAACTTTCCTGTCACTGCAAAGCTCCTTGGTATTGAAGTAAAGTAAAAATAATGACTCTTTAAGTTCTGTTAGATCTTTAAATCCACAGTGTCAATGTTTGCTCTCTGAGTCAACATGAATATGTCACATTTTTTCAGTCTTGTTAAAGGTTCCAAGTAGGGCAGATCTCACACAATTTAAAGTACTAGATATCAACATTCCTTGCAGGCATTCATGTGAATTACGTATATGTGATCATTGGGCCTTTACCAGACCAGCGGAGACGCTAAATTACAGATTCTTGGTAAACCAGTCACAAATAGAGCGCCTCTAGACAATATTTCTGATAACCATTACGAGCTGTGATTGCGGTGGTCATTTCGCATCAACCGTTCATCCATCTGAATGCATTGTCTTTTGTCCCACAAGATTTTCACCCACACAGAAATAATTCTGCAAGCAATGCATTGTGCCAGCACAATTCAACTGTCCACTTTTGGAGGTTATGGATGGGATGTGTTTGTTTTCTGTAAAAGTACAACAATCCAACCATTCATAAATATATTTTAAAACCACTTTAGATGAAAGAGCAAAGAAGAAAAATGAAGGAGCAGTGTCAGTACTGTATAATTATAATATATATATAATTCAGTCCTCCAGCACAAACTCCTCTCTTTCATATAAATGAAACACATTTTTAGTCATATTTCAGATTTGATTACATCATTCCTCATTAAATACACTCTACGTCTTAAAAAAACATACTTTTTCCTGAAAGTCTAAATGTATCATTGCCGAGTGTGTTTTTTAATCACAGCTTTTACTCTTTTGTCAGTGATTGTTCTTGCAGGATTTGAGAAAGCTATATTTTCTAGCACTCTCTCAGCACGTATCAGAGTCTTGTGATGTCTCCCGATTTGTCTTTGTTCACAATGATCAGTGGGTTTGAGGTCTAATCGAGGTAAACCATACGGGTCAGCACTCCTTGCTCTTCTTAGGACTTCAAACAAGCCTGGCATAGCTTTGATGTATGTTGAGGGTCAATGAGCGTTCATGACTGAACCACTCATACGTACCGATTTGTGACTTTTACGAGTAATTCAGGAGAACATTTCACATTCACCAATTGTTTTGTATATGGAATTTTGTTTTCGGTACAAACACAATTTACGAGTTATCCAAGCCGAGAATTTTGATTTTGAAAACCCTAAAAAAATTACACTTCATAATTATGTTGACCTCTAAGACTCTACAATTGAAATTATATTCAAAACAATTCTAAATGTATTCATATAGCTTAACAATATCACCATTCATTTGAATTGGATATTGATGCTGTTGTATAACAATATCACTGTGAACATCTCAAACTGCAAAATGACTAAAATAGTTTGAGCCCCTTTCTTGCAGTCATCAATCACCTTGCTGTGGTGAGACATTTTTCATAAGGAATCATTTCTTCTTTGTTTCAGTGATAGTACAACCCTTAGCTGACACAACATTTACAGCAGAAGTTACTTCTCCCCATTCTTTGGCTTCAGCAGGCTCCTTAAATCGGCTGCTGATGATGCAAAAAATTATATACTTTCATTTATGGATCTCCAAAAGCAGGAGATCAATATAGGACATATGGGGCAGGACACGTAGCCTTATATGTTAATATTGGGCGTTTACAATTGTCATTTACGCACAGGTGGCATTTTCTTGTTTTAGTTATCTGAAGTTAGGAGCGTCTGCTTAGTCTGATGTGACACACTCATACTAGCCCACTATATTTGTCCAACTGGAAATTCATGAAGTCAGAAAAGGTTAAAATTTCCAGAATTGGTGAAATATTTTCACATTTTAGCAGCAGCCAAACGATTTTATTTTTACTTACTGGATTAGTGTGGCTATCATAGTAATCGCTGGGATTTGTAATTATGAAATGACAGCTCTCTGAGGATTAATTTGGGGGATGAAAAGTCACATTACAATGAGAGCAATCTCTCCTCAAAAGCAAAAAAACAGAGATACTGATAATTTTCTTTTCATATTTGCCCTTCTCTCTTGGATCACTTTACCTCCATGTCTAATCCCCTTTCCTTTGGTGATGAGCCAGTCAGTAATTGCTTGATGAGCAGTCAGTCAGGGAGCATGAGCCACACTTCCACCTTGTTTTCAGAGGGATCCTAGTGTGAAGGGCACAGACAGAATCTATAAGGTGACTTAGATTACTAATTATGCCCTGTGCTTGTTAGCTGGAGGGTCAGTGGACCATGCCAGCTGCCCTGCCCTCTGCCCCCTCAGCTGTTAATCACAATGTCACAGAGACTGATTACTTGGCAGCAATTTACTTCCAATTTTATTTTGAAAGGAAAATAATGTCCAATTTAATCATAAATGTATTCATAATAGGAGAATAATAATTTATTTGCAGTATAAATATACTCCATAAATTCTACAAAGCGATAAAACCATCATGAGGGCAACTCACTCAGGCCATTTTTGTCTGAGCAAAGCCAGCATCTATCCATCCATCCATCCATCCATCAATCCATTTTCTTAAACTGCTTATCCTTTTCAGGGTTATGGGGAGCATCTATCCAATAATATGTTACTCTCCATCCTGGAAAATGTTCCTAAATCTTTCAATCTGAGAGTTTATGAAAGTAACTAGTACTTGGTGACAATTGTTTCTCAGTGCCATTTCAAATAGATGTCTGACTTCCCTGCATGGCCATTCCAGTAAATCAAAGTGAATAACAGTGATGAAAGTGAACAAATGAAATCAAATAAAACAGGGTCACACATCACTGGAAGGGCAGAAAATGAGTACTGAAATGGAAGTAATTTTTTCCCTTGTGTCTGAACAAAAATGGGGAAAAAAGCCATCAGCTCTGGTCAAAAAGCAAGTTGTCATTTTGCCTAAAGCACCGCTAACCGCATCAACAAAAATATAGGTCTGTGTAGAACTTTATATGACAGTGAAGGGTCACTCATTTTAATTCAAAGGGACAGTTCTTTTGTGAAAAAGCGCTGAGCTTTCCAAAATCCAGACGAGGTAAAAGCGGTTTGAATAACCTGAATGTTATTCAGTTTGACTGTAGCTTTTCTGTTCTGCAGTGGCAGAGGTATTTCAGAAGGTAGGAAACCAGGTATTTTATCGAATTGATCTGCTGCATATGGAAGAATATTTTCTAAAATACTTGCATGAATACATTTTAATCCACTGTTAATTCTATCAAATATTGCTCTGGTAGAATTTCATTAAATTGTTTGGTGTAATATTAATGAAGATGAAACATCCAGGAAAACCACTGAGGGAATGTCCAATCAGAGCTGTTCTTTCTGAGCATGCTGAAAACAGCTCGTCTGAGTGTGTACTCTTTTTTTTTTTTTTTGTTGATATGACATTTTTTCACCGTAATTAGTATGTCGATTTAGAATTCAGATGGAATACTGCCAGTGTTAATGCAAACTCACTGTCTTGCCAATGTTTATGTAAGTGTATTCCCATCTGAGTTTATTTAACACAGTTTTGAACAGCTGCCCCAGAAACCACATCTGCTCCGAGTGGACAAACAACGTCCCAGTCGACTTGAAATGTATAAGAACGGACAAATAATTCTCATTCCAACTGCAAAATAAACCAGGAAAAAGTCAACCCAGTCGCCAGAATTGTTGGCATAGTACATTTCTGCCAACCAAAGAATATGTTGAATGTCGCTGTTTTTGCATTTGTCAGAGTAATTGACGAACAACAAGCCACGGAAAGAGCAAGTGACGTAGTTTTTTTTATTGAGTGAACATTATTGAAAGTTTTGTGTTATAATAAGGAGAATAACAAGCAGTAATGTCAAGAAACAAGAAAGTATGCAAACCTTCTTTTAACACAAACTTTTTTCTAACCTTAACCAAGTGGTTTGGTTGTTTAAATCTAACCAATCGTTCCATAACGTGGCATTGTGCTTTTCAGCTTGACAGGAGGCTGATAACATATTTCTAAAACTTTTTCAGAAACGTCAACATTCAACGTATCCTGTGGTTTGCAGAAATATACAATGCAGATTTGTTTTTCCTTGCGACCGGGTTACCAAATTTTGCCATTCCACAGTAAGTTCGTATAAGGAATTCGACTCACCTGACATAAACTTTGTGAACATTATTAGGAAACATTTTTTCTTTGTAAGCGAGGACACATTTTTCACTCACATTTTCTTGACTCAAAGAATAAAAACCATCCTCAGCCGCTGCCCTGGAGAGCACAGTTTGTCTGCCGTGCCAAGCAGCTTTCTCTAGGGAGTATGAAACATTCTGGAGCCCATTAAGAGTCAATGGCCACCATGTTAAGCATGGAGAATGTGGCCTCACCTCTCCTCTAATGATGTAAATGCTTGCTGACAGCATCCCTGCACACAGCTTGCATGATGAATCACACAGACCAGGTAAACAGTAAGTATTACCCGTCTCACTGTTGACGTACAATTACATGTATGTACCTGCGGACATTTGCAGACTAATGTGGTAACAGCCCATATTTCTTCATGCTGTTGCCAGGAGAAAGTAATACAGTAATGTTGTTTGCTGTATTTTTGAGGTAACTTTTGAAACAAACTCACATACTTTTACCCTTCCTTCACTTATCAGTAAACAGAGTGAAAAATATTATGTTATAATGTGATTTTTTTCTCTTTTAATCCCACACGCCATCACTCTACATTCATATTATTTTCCACACAGCTTCCACTTGATTTCTAAGGTTTCTTTTGTTTTGTCCGTGTACTGAGTGATATTGTTTGCGAGTCATCTTTGAGAACAACTGGAGCAACGGCAGTGGCTGAAGGCCATGCCCCTTTGGGGAGCTCAAACCCTCAGCATTAATAGACTCTGCGTTCTCTCTCCTCCCCCTACCGACCCCCCCCCCCCTTCCACCCCTGCAGGCCTGGCACATGTGTGACATATAATTGATTCATTAATAATGTGAACAGATGTTTCTGGTCCAGTCTGGCACCATGCCAGCTTGCTAGCATACTATTTTGCCGCCGCAGACTGTCAGACTGCATCCCATTGAATGCGCGTTGACACAGAATGGAAGAAGGTGATGCATCTTTGGTCCTTAAGGGGAGACACCCCAGGTGAATAGGGTGCAAAATGTCACTAAAAGATACGGCCATGAAAATTCTCCAGTTGATTATACTTACATAAATATATATAATTTTTTGTATAATAAGTTTACTCAAAATGTATGCTTAAATATGCAAATGTGACATTATATTATATATGTGCTAATTGGCATACTTTTCCAGAATAGGAATCTAAACATTGGATAAAGCCAGGTTCCAAATTCTTGTTTAATTTTTTTGAAATATGAGAGTTAAAGGTTTTAGGTGAGGGAATTTCAGATATCTCTTTCTATTACTCTAAAATCTTAAAATTCTCTAAATAGCCATAACAAAATAAATAAATATGAAAACAACTTTTAAAGATATGTATTGTAAAATGCCATACATTTTGCAAGACACAACATGTGAATTGGGTAAAAAACTGATACCCCCGTGCAATGTATCCTCATACAACGGTTTGTAGGATATCTTACAAAAAATGACATTATTTTTCATGTGTTTTCCTACGAAAGCCTGCAGCACATGTCAATTTTTGCTTGTTACACACATACAGTGTTTTCAAAATAAAACTCTGTCTTCACAGGAAACTAAGTTAGGGTTAGGCAAAGTAAAGGTAAAGACTACAGAACTGCTACAGGTTTAGGAATAAATTGTGAAATACTGAGTTAGGTTAAGGCAACAAACCACCCCGTTGTTTGGGTTAAATACCCACCAAAGGGCTGTTACTGAAGTATACAAGTTACGTGACAAAAACATCAAAATTGACTTTTTGTCGCGGCCTCCTTGGTGAAAGATTTTGGTGGGAAATATCCAAATCTCCAATATACCAGTTCATTTTTGTCTGTAGCATCTCCAATTTATAGATTTTGAATTATTGTATAATTTAAGCATGAGCATGTAAGGGAGATGTGTGACCCACCAACAAAAAGGCGCTTTGTCTTGGCATGGATGTAAGTTGCCCATTACACTGTGGATGTATGAGCATAGCAATGCAAGGTTTAGAACGTGACCCTCCTCTCTGTTCTGAATTCAATACCAAATTACTGACTGTGGACATTTCTTGATTCGATGCACAAGCTCTAATGAAACTCAAATTTGTATAGTAGACAAACTCAGGCGTGGTGTGTTTGCCCATTTCATAAAATAACCATTTATACTAAAGCATGACTGCACAACCATAACAGACCTTTAATAAGTTGCACAGAGACAATAATGGGTCCCAATCATGATTTTGGATTTTGCACACTATAGTTATTCTGTGATATCAGTGTATGTGAGCAAATTTGTGTTTGGGTGGGAATTTCTGTTTGTGTGGAGTGACTATCATCATTATCACCTCCTGCTGACCTGTCACACCTGGTCAGACTACAATCTGCTCGTGCTGGTAAAATATCAGATCACTATTAATCAGGGCGAGAAAAGGTTGATGGAATACACAGTTGTAGGATGTGCAGCGGGGAGGTAAAACAAAATGTCATCTCCATCCATGACAGCCACACAGTACACTCAAATGTTATCATCAGGCAATTGTGCATGCAGAGAATATCAGTTTCCATTCCACTCTGAAAGGAAAATAAGTATTGTAGTCAAGATGTGGGGTCTTTTGTTCTAATGAGATGGAAAGGAGAGGCTTTAAAGCTCATGGTGACGGTCTAATTAATCAGTCTCTGTGGCAGTTTCCCACAGCTATCCATTAGGGTTTCATTCAACAAGTCACTGGAGCTTCAATCTCTCTGTCATTGTTGGAAACAGCTCTATAATAATAACATGATTGTGGATTGATCACTGGAAGGCACTGAAAGGAAATGCGTGTGGTGAGGAATAATGATGCCCTGCATATATATGTGTGGATAGCCCTCAACAAGGATTTTATACAAATTCAGGATTCATAATTTCAAACCAATTTGAAATAGTTCCAAATCAATTATGTTTCCCCATCAACTTGAAACAGCTTGACAGCAGCCACAAAGCATTTTCACAAGGCGTACTTGTACTGTGCCTATGAAGCACCAGGAGAACATCAATTTTTGTTTGAGGTGAGAACCACTGCTGAGAGCTATCTGGGCCTTCAACATAAAGTCTGAGCTCCCTGTGGCCAATATAGCACACTCAGGATGGGAACAATCTGCTATAGATTAAAGACAAGCAATACAGTCTGTTAACATCCGCTGCCCTGCAAGGTCTCACCATGGTGTCTGGGTATGAGGCCGAGACCTGCAAGGAAGGCTAAATATGTGGACAGTTTGAATGACGGCTTATTTCTTCTACTATGGCGTCTGTCAAGTTCAACACAGCATTTTTAAGATATCCTGCATAATGAACTAAGAACAGGGGATGGCTAACCCTATAATAATGCATAATATATGGGTTTTCTGTATATCTGACTTTCCTCATCCATCGACGATCAAATATTCTGTGAGGAAATCACGGATATCAGAATGTGTTGGGGACTGCATCCTTAGTGCAAGAATACATGTCCTCTGAAGTGTTGATGAACGCAGCCTCAGGCCCGACTCCTCCCCCAACCAATTCCTCGATTAAGGCCAGATTATGTAAGGCATCTGTTGGCCTCTGCTCTTTCTTTTAGCTTCTAACATGGCTGGTAGTGTTTACAGTGTTACAGGTATGTCGTTAAAGCAATCATATAACATGCATAAGTCATTTTACAGTGCATCCTTAGATGACTGCCTTCCGTTCTAGCTATGATCTGATGTTTTGGCCAGGCTTATTGTAGTTGAACCCCTGTGTGCCATCTTGAGTGATCCCATGTGTTTGGACTCCTTTGAGATAAACCAGGTTTGCGCACAATCAATCATCGATAGTGGCACAATGCATGCCAGTTAGATATGTGCCCGACTTGAGCCCTACTCTTGCGCCAACATTTGTTATGGCTTTTTTCTGTATCAAAAAAAGAGCGCCTGCTCCTAAATACAACAACATTTTAATTTTTCCTTCAAACTAATTATAGAAAATTTCCAATAGTACAAGACTATTACCAAGACACTGTCTCCTTCAAACGTCCTCTACCTCAGATCCTCCTGTGCTCAGTCTGGCTGAAAGCTTGTGTCAGTAAAAGTTTGTGGCTTATTTTTACAGCAGCTGGTGATTTGACCAAAAGCCACTCCTCAGGCTTAACACTGCAGGCCTCATTAATGCAAATCTAGCTTTAACAGACTGATGGGAAATTGGCTCCCTCCACTCCATGGCGAGGCTGTTGAAAAGGCAGGAACAAGGTGAGAACACAGAGAGGTTAAGTAGCCTGGGCACAGGATTTTAAAGCAGAGGTTTAAATCAACTGGTGTGCACTTGGAAACCAAAATCCCTGAAAGCCTGAAATTATAAATATGGCACAAATGTACACTTTCAAGCATGTAACTTTATTTGAGGCAACATCTGGAAACTAAATCATTATTACAGAATCTGAAAGTGAACCAAATAATTAATGTGTCACTGCTGACAAGATGCCCATGATGATGTCTTGGGTACAAGGAATAATCTTTTTAACAAAGGCAAGGTTGTCCATTGTTTCTGTTACTAAAATTAGCAAAGGTTAGTCATTATTGTTGTTTTTCTTGGTTCTTGTCACTTCAAGGTTCTTGAATGTTGTCCTGTCATGCTGTGAAGATTGCCAATTAAATTGGCATGGCCCAAGAGTTTTGCCTTCAGTTTGAGTATTTTATAATGAGGACAATTTGATGCACACAAACACGCATGTGCTGCCTCTAGTTATGTTTTTTCTAAGCAACAATAGTAAAAAATAAATCAATTTGAAGGACCCAGGGTAAGAAAGGTTTAGAACACTGCAATGCTTTTTTTCAACATGTGTTTTGTTTCTATGACCCATTGTTCCGAAGGTTTAATATAAGGTTTTATCTGATTCTAAACAACATAAATATTGCACCATGCAATATCTTATTTTTCGAACTTTTCTAAAATATCTGACTGTGTTAATAGTTGGTTTTATTGGTTACGCCAACCTTCAATAATTATTGCCATGTGATAGTCTGAAAGCTGATGAAGCAAGACAGAGTGACATTGGCAGAAAATTAGGTTGAGGACACGTTGTTCACAGTACATATTACACTGGATTACAAAAATTAGCACAGAGCAGAAATGTACCTCACACTTAATGTGATAAGCTCATTCTTTCATTATATTATCATGAATACTGCAGAAACAAACTGAATATTACAGAAAAAAGTTTTTTGTTTTTTGTGACAAATTAATCCCACAAGACAGTTATGTCCAAAAAAGTGCTGGATGTGCAAAAAAAAACATTTCTTTGCTTTGAAAATGTATTTGTTTTAAACTATTATATTATTTAAATCAAGTTACAAATGCCATGTTATTTGTATTCAAAACTTACTACATTTTTAAGTACTGTGACCCAACACTGCTCATCACTCAACTCCTGCAAATTTGTCATAATGTTACTTCAGGCACTGCATGCATGTGTACACGCATTGTGCTTTTAACACATGGATAAACTAGTTCCTTTGGCGTGCTTAGACAGTGATATAAAGTAAAGACGAGCAGTCACATGATTGTTTTAGCCTGCAGGAGGCAGTCACTTGGCCAGCCTGTGTCCATCGGTCCCTGCCGCTCTGTAATGAGGGGACACAGCAGCACTGCAGGTTAACATTCTGCCCATCTCTCTGAGACGCCATGTCAATATGGATTAGGGGACTGAAGTAGCCCTGGAGGGGGAAAAAAGCCCCTCTCCCATCTTCAATTACAATAAGCAAACAGCTCGTGGAAATGGAAGAGAGAGAGAGGGCGGAGATGCACTTCAACAGCATCGGGTCCAACCCACACAAGACAAAGTAAACATTATTAGCTTAATAACATTTTCAATTAGCTGTAACCCACATAGCCGTAAGCTAATGGAACAGGAAGCCCAAAATTAATTAGAAAGAATAATTTGTAATTACTGCATGGTTTAAAGGCCCTCACAGGTCCCAACTTGAGAGATGGTTCAGAGAATTTGGCCTTATTCTCTGTGGTCATCCACGCATGGATACTGTGTGTGATGATATTCCTCAGACTATCTCTGTACGACGCAGAACATGGGGTTTGGAAGAGCATGCTCTCTTTTTGATAATAGTCCCATTACCAGTTCTTCTTCTACTTCTACCAATATGTTATGGGCTATTACCACTGCCATATTGAAGATTGTGCCCCTGTGATATGGTCACGGCACATTACAGTGCAGATACACTTGTCGGAACAATAACTGTCTAGCCTCTAGTGTTCTAAATGATAAAAGGAGATTGAAACTGTTTTATGATCTAAGTGGAGTCCAGGTGCTGAATCAGAGGCATCTCTTGCCATCTGCTTCCACTAGCATCATCTGCTTGTTTGTTTTGTTTCTGTTCAGTTCAATTAATCCTAAATTAGAATTTTTATTTTCATCGAATTTTAATGTAGGAAAAATAATACTTTTGATTATCGAGGCGAGATGTTTCATGATTCTTTGATTAAGGATTTATTTCTCAAAGAATAAGCTTTCCATTGCTCATCTCCCTGAAAATTAAACTTTTCATCCCTCAGCCTTTGAGTCATTATCAGTCCAGTGTCTACTATGTGTTCGGTCGTCTTGCTGTTCTTCATAAAATGGAGAAGTTCCATGAAGCCAGTGAAAAAACTGGTTTGCCCTCTGTGCCATGATGGTGTATAACAAGCAAACAACTCGTTGAAAGATTTCACACTCAGAGCTCTAAATATATACGTCAACTGCTGTTCACCTGCGTACACTGTTGTCTAACTGTTGTTCACTCTCTGACAAATTTTTATTCCTTAACTAACAATTTACATTCATCCCTACAGAGGTATGTATTATGAATACATGGGTACATACCTTTGACTTGATCCGGTCTGTATTTTATTGTGCCATATGACTTGTTGCCAGAAACACAAATGAGAAGTTGAAGTACAGAACGTAGCTTTGATTTATCTAAAAGATTTCCTAAGTCATTGTTGAATATTTTGCAGATTTTGACAGCGTGGATGTGACACGAGATTTCAGAATGAGACTTCGCCTTAAACGAGAACTTGGTTAGACGTGATAAATAAAAGAGACCGATCAAGCGAAAAGGGTAAAGAAAAACGTTTTTTCTTTCTGTAGGGTCTTTTCCATAATGTTTTCAGACACTAATAATAACAATTTGAGCCTGTAATTGGCAAAACCAAGCATTTTTAGTGGACATACATTGACGGTGAGGAGTTGCCCTGAGCGATTACATCGCAGACCATTTAGCGGCTGCCATCTGCAGCTTTCTCACTCAATATTTGACCAATTTGGTGCAATCGGGGGGATGTTTGGGCTCCCATGTCTTCTGGGACTTGCTTTAAATGTTTTTTACTGGAGAGTCATTCATATTTTATGGTGTAATAGGCACCGAGCCTTGGGACCGTGTTGGCACCACGATTACAGCACACATACCCATTAAAACTGATCTCTCATTTGAGGGGAAGCCCGTGTCCACAAAATGCTTTGATAATCATTTTGTTCCAAGTATTAAATGTTGGGGCTTTTTGAGTCAAGTGAACAAACACAGTGTATGCCTCATCTGTGAAAGTGAAAACCCTTCCCCTGGGTACTAAACAACTTGCATCGAAGCTTGACAAATGATTTCACCACCTCTTTATTATGCACGCCATAACAGTTGGGGAAGTGAAGTGACTGCGTTTAAATCGCCTGAGCACCGTGAAATGATACTACTGATACACAACAAGCCAGTTGTTCTGGTTCACAAATGTTG
This sequence comes from Anoplopoma fimbria, assembly GCF_027596085.1. Classification (NCBI taxonomy): domain Eukaryota; kingdom Metazoa; phylum Chordata; class Actinopteri; order Perciformes; family Anoplopomatidae; genus Anoplopoma; species Anoplopoma fimbria. The sequence goes on from NC_072460.1 coordinate 16,975,922, forward strand.
TGTTCAAGAACGTTGCATGCTTTGTTTCTCCCCATCAGTCTTTAAATGTGTATAATCAGGCAGAAATGTTGTGGAACCAGCATACCGATGCCTTGGATTATTACATTGATTGAATTTTTACCCTAGTTAATATTTTCCATTGGTGTAAAACAGTGGTTATAAAGATTAAAATATTTTAGTATATTAGTATATTTTGGCCAATTTGATATTTTTTGGAGGTGTTGCTGGATGCATTTAGTATAGATAATAAAATGTAGTTAAATGTAAGATAATAAAATAATTATATTATATTATCACAATATAAAAGCATAAAGTGGCATCAGTTAACTTGAGACATGTGATTCTATCCAGAGTGTGTGCAGGTGCTTTGGTAATCCTGGTGAGTTGCTGTGCCACACACGATATGTGTGTTGATGTGTGTTGTTTCCCACGGCTGCATGGAGGCCGTGCTGTACTGCAAGCTGCAGGGAGGATTCCTGAGAGCTGGACACCATGTGGGAAAGATATGGCCATTACTGCCAGCAATCCCTCCAGTGCTGGAACAGGCCACATCAGCGTGTGGGCTGTGGGTCCTAGTTAACATTATTGGCAGGTGGTGCGTGAAGCCGGCTGTCCTTGTCAGGACCCTAAAGGCAACTTCACAAACTAAACTGAAAGCCTGGAGACCTTGTCAACTTCTTTTCAACCATAAACAGCAGTGCCAACATGGATGAGGGGAGGAGATCTTTCTAATGCAGCTGATATAAAGAACATAAAAAATATAAAATACTATCTATTCAGAGGACACTATGGGCTGTAGCTTGTCAACATTGATATATAGAAACTGGTATTGAATTATTATTATTAATATAGAGTTATATCTTTTTTAGAAAGTACAATGTTGTGAAGAGCAGGTCTGGAGGGGAAGCTGTCTGAAGAGTAGCAGGAAGTGGGAGGAGCCTGGCTTGATCAGAGCCTATATGGGAGTTCAGGTGTGAGCCCTAAGCATTACCTGCAGCAGAACCATTGGCTCTCTATTGGCAACAACTTTGAGTACATTCATGTCTGCAGTACCTTGATGATTGAGTTTTTTATGTTCGGCTAGAGTGAGTTTCAGACAACTCGGAACTTAAAAATGTACGTTAAGTTATCTTCACCCCACAGAAGCTATTCAGGAAAAATGCCCCCTAAAATGTGGAGGCTGTACTGCTAGGAATACAATAGTGAGCACAGTTGGCAACGAAATGCTTGAGGTCGGAAGTTTGAAATTTGAACCAGGAAAATTGAGTTGTCTGGAACACAGCATAAAATGCACTAACATGCACTAAAACGCAGCGCAGCCGGACCAACCCTTTAAACAAAGCACAGAGAAGCTGAATACAACACACACAGGAGGAGAGCGACTTCAGTCTCTGCTCAGGTAGACATTACTCCACTATATCTTAAATTACTAATGGTTGTTTTCTGCAGATGTTTCCCAGCATAGCTTACTAACTAATCACTCAACTGACAAAACCGATGTTGTACTGTACTGTTTTTTTTTTTTTTTTTTTTTTTTTTTTTTGGGGGGGGGGGGGTTGCCATGCAATTCAAAATACACTACAACAACAAAAATGTAAGAACTAAGGGTTTTAAATGTCAGGATTGCATTCCTCATAAACAATTGTTGTGATAAGAAGGCTGGGAGAAGGGCTAAAGGGACATATGGTCCGTTTCTCCCACTGGCACACACACAGCTCTGTTTCTGTGTTCCTCAATCAGCCTACACCTACACAAGGTTAAACTGTGCAAACATTTGCAACGTCTAATTTATGGGCCATTCAAACACGTGCCGATGTTCCTGCCACATCAGACATATCACAGGAAGGGGCTGTGATGGAGCTCATTGTTGACAAAGCTTTGTGAAAGGTGTGTGTGTGTGTGTGTGTGTGTGTGTGTGTGTGTGTGTGTGTGTGTGCGTGTGTGTGTGTGTGTGTGTGTGTGTGTGTGTGTGTGTGTGTGTGTGTGTGTGTGTGTGTGTGTGTGTGTGTGTGTGTGTGTGTGTGTACGTGTACTGGAAAAATCAATTTTATACGTCCCAGACTTTTTTTTCAAATAATCCAAAGATAGTGTTTTGTTTTGTTACTGGAAACCATTGTAATGATGTTTAAAGGAATTTACACAACAAGAGCGTTTTTTTTGTGTATGATAAATTATCTTCATGAGTATTTTTATTCAGGCTGTGTTCGAAATAGCATACTATTCCAACAGTACATACTGATTTGGCAAAAACGAGCCAAAAATAACGCCTGTGGTATGAGTAAAGCAAAATCAACAGTATGCCAAATTCCCAGATATAATAACGATCTGATAAGCATCATCTGCGCATTTTTCACTTGTACCGAAATAGCTAATTGTATTTTGTTCACTTACAACATGTTATTTTAACTTTTTTCACTACATACATTCTTTTGTCAAAGACAGCCCCTTCAGTCAAAAATATCTATCCCCACCAACTGTTGGGCAAAATGAAAAATCTCTGACAGGAGTTTGTCCCATTCTACTGACAGCCCATATGTTTGCTCCAAGATCTCCACTCTAGGGGCTGCTGAAGCTGTCAAAATGTCTTGGAGTCCAGGTGATGCTGATAAAAAGAACATCTCAGCTGATGATGTGCTTTAGTGCTGGCTCAGAATCAAATCCTGATCCTCAACTAGTGTGTCCAACACTCATTACAGTGGGGGCTTGGATTTACTGTATAAATATACATGCAGATGTTTATTTTCTCTCATCTGGCAGGTTATCTAGAACAGATTGTGTCTCCTCAGCACTGACACGTAGGTGCTGACACAAAGACAGATGGGTTGCTCGTTGCCCCCTTGGTCTCCTTCTGATGGCGTCCACGAGGATGGATGGGCTTATTTTTAAGGTACAATTGGTCATCTGACAACCTGCTGTGTGTATTTACTCAGTAATCTGCTTGCATTGATCTTGTTTACACTTGGTAAATACCTCCTAATCATTAGCACATGCTGTGCTTACAGCAAGAGCCAAATAAATAAATCCTGTTCATGCATAGCTGCGGACATATAATAAAAATATAAAAAAGGCAGTGCACGTAAAGACATTCTATGGCCATTTTAGCGCTGTGTTTTTGCAACATGTTGGAAAGCGTACTTCTTTGCCACATGACACAGCTGTTCATTCTTGATGCCAGTTAGAAGCTGGAGAAAGTAGAAGCAAGCTTTCTAAAGATGCTACTTTGCATTTCTGGGCGGCAGTATGATGAGGTGTGTGTGTGTGTGTGTGTGTGTGCGTGCGTGTGCGTGTGTGCGCACATGTCTGTCTGTCTGGCTGCTGTGCCAGGCTGGAGAGGGAGTCAGGAACAGTTCCACAGATCTAGGCATTAAACTAATGTGCTGGGATCAGGGGCCAGCGCCTCGCAAGCTGTCTCTTTGGCTGAAGGCTATGATACGAATGGGCAGTGAGTGAGCATTGGCGCAGGCGATGGCACAGAAACCAAACACCTGCCTTAGTCCTGTTCCAGGCCACATAAACACATATATTTCCATCCATCAATCTATCTATCCTCCAGTTGTGATTAGTGTGATCATCAATGTACCCAGGTGATGAAATTAATATCCCAGCTTTTTTGACCAGAGGGGATTTTGAGAACCCCCGACTGGTGGCTGCCATTGGGTGAGTCGTTCAACATAATGGAAAATGCCATTATACTTTTAGCAAGCACATGGTGGTTCTTGTAAAATGTGCATCTGTCGCTATTTATTTATTTACTCTACCTGTCAGCTAAAGGGTTTCCATCACATCAAAAAGAGATTTATCTTAGAAAGAGCTCTAGACTGTTACTTACTTAGATATAATATGAGCTAGATGCTGTATTTTATCAGCAAGAATAACTGCTGTAAGAAGACTGAGACTTCATAACTCAATAAGAAAGGAGCTTTATTTTTACTCCCAGTGATGAATTCCTCTTGACACGCTCACTTGCAGAGGAAGTTTCCTGACGGTGCTCTGGAGTGAAAACATTTCTTCTATTCAAGTGGATTTTTTTTTCCTTCTCCAGTCATCTTTATGTCTCTCTAATTTCATCTCTGATCCGTCTCTTGCCACGGCAATGCCGCATTGGGCAGAAGCTATGGAGGAATGAAAGAGGAGAAGTGGATTTGTTGTCACACCGCCATCAACTTTCAGCTCTTTGACACTGAGAGTAAGGTAAAGGAAATGAGACCCGGATCCCTCTGTGTCTTTTCAATAGGATATGATGCAAAGTTTAGCTTCTTTATTGCTGAGGTATCTTTGGAGCGTTGGGGGAGATTTTCTTTTTTTTGGAATTGTGACTTGCTGTCTTTTTTCTCAGCCCTCTCTCATACCCAATGTCACAGGGCTCCATCTCAACGCTGTTCCTCATAAGAGACTTACATTTTCTCCTTTTCTTGCATTAGCAATTACCGCCACAGTGGAAAGGTCAGGAGATGTTTTTAAAATGTGATCCAGGACTTTGCCTGACTGCTCTACTGAAATGTTGTCATACATTTATTGGGTATGGAATGAGGCTTCTGCACATAGTGCCATTAGAAAGCCTTGACATTCTGACATTTTACAACCAAGGTGAAAGGCTGTCAGAAGACTCAGGTTTCTCCCTGTCCTCTGTCTCTTACAGTGTAATCCTCAGTGTCTGATAAATCAAAATGAATATGCAAGTGAACTTCACGTGATGATCAGAATACACAGACAAGAAAAATTAGTTTTAATGATTCAGCTTTTGTTTGTATTCTAAATGTTTTTTTTCCCTCCATAATTGGTTACAGATTTAATAGATATGGATTTAATTAACTGGGCTCTTTCTTAGAGATAATTATTCCGACCTGGGGAGACAATACTTTCAGGATGTTAGAAAAATAATTCCCATGTTCACAGGATGTTTAATTTACGTTAAGGTTGATAACATAACTGTCAAATATGTGCAGTAAGCACATTGCATATCATAATTAATCATTTCTATGATTAATACCTGACAGAATAGACACGCATACAAACCAACACACATATATTTCAGGTAATATATTTTGTAGATAACCCTTCACATTGTTATCTAAGTTTTTAATTGCTCTTACAGTTTTAATCCTGTTCATCAAGCTGAGTCTGTAGCGTGGGCTCTTTCAACAGAGGGATAAGGTTTGCCCACTCTCTTCCATTTTGATTGTAATGGTAAAGTGTGAGCCCTAATGTGAGCCTAATTCACTTCACCCCTCAGCAGTTTAGGCTTAAGGCCTCATCCATCTCACTTAGAAACTGCACAGCCAGCCAGATCCCCGTTGTATAAAGACATCAGCTTTATTACACTGCCTAACACAAGGATGCTAAATTATTTATCTTATTTAGCTATGGTACTGCAAATAACTGTTAGCAACAGAGTAGTAGAGTTGTAGTTGTAGTCTGTTCTGTCCACTATTCTTCTGTACTGGATTGTGGGGGAGGCGCATGGAAAAATAAAGATAAAGGTCACATCTGTATAATTCAGATTTAGTTTGGTTTGCATTGTACAGGCTCTGTGAATATCTATAAACACAGTGCTAACTGTAATTTAGCTGTCATGTTTTGGCAACCTGTTCTTTTCTTTAAATGAAATAATTCAGAAGTGCATTCATGTATTAAAAAAAATCGACTGAGATGTGACAGCAATGCAGGTGTTCTATTCACATCAGCAACTTGATAGAATATTAAAAAGCAGGGCTAAAGCACACACGCGTCACATAGTGTAGGCTTAAAAATGAGATGAGCCGGTCTTTGTAGCAAGAAAAGATGAATAGGGCCCCATATATAATTATAGGAAATGCATGCTGGGATATAGATTTGCTCCAGGCTAAATGGAACACAAGATGGATCATGGCCTTTTGATGAATCGTTTTCTATGTCAAAAAGAGGAGTAAGAACTAGATGCATTGCACGGCAGAACCCTGTAGCGACAGCTTGTGGTTGCAGTTTTACATGCAATATGCATTCATCACATTTTGCTACATATTAGTTAACCCTTTTTGTGGATTTCCTAAAATACTTGAAACATTGTGATTATAGTCAATTCCTTAAAACAAGCGTTTTTCTTTTAATGAATGCATTAATTGTAATAGGAGATAGGTTTGTGGCTGCTGCAGAAACCCACACTTGGCTAGATCCCTATCATCTGGTCTGTTTAGGCCTCTGTCTCTGCTGGCTTTGTGTTTTTGTTCCATCTCCTTGCAGCCAGGAGACGATAAGGGCACAAGAACAGTGGGAGGGCCAAGGCGCATTACTAGTTTAGTTGATAAATTATGGATAGCATTTCTGATAAGAGACCATGGCCTTTGCCTGAGTGTGACACCCGCTTTGTCCTTTCACTGCCATATTCCTCCTCCTGCACAATACTAATAGAAAATTATAATTTCAATTCGACTTATTTATATAGCATCAAATCATAACTGAAGTTATCTTAAGACCCTTTTCTAATAGAGCAGGTCTAGACCTTACTCCCCCATTTGCAATCATTGGGCGACATTGACAAGAAAATACTCCTCTTTAACGGTTAGGAACCAGAAATAATTATAGAAAATATGACTACTAAAACTACTAATAATGAAAGCTGCAGTGGATATGAGAGAATGATAGTAATAGTAGCGGTAAAAATAATAGAAATATGACTGATAATAATGATATTAGCCGTGGGTGTCAAACAGGGCCATGGCCGCAGCCACAACCACAATCCAGGTGTTACTCAGATCCGTGAGACAAACAGCTCTAAGACTTCGGGGAAGAAGTCAACTTAGTGACGAGCATTAATAGGACATGATTACATACAGATGTAGAGGAAGAGGAGGAGAGAGGAGCTCAGTGTATACTTTAAGAGACTTGAGGAACCACAAGTAACCCTGCATTCTGGGATGGAAGTACTCTTGTTGGATAAAAGGCCACAATGAGCTCTTCAGGATTCCTGACCATTTGGGGCTTTGTGGATGAGTAGGAGGATTTCATATTATATTCTGGATATTACAGGGAGCCAGTACTTTTCCTAGTTTTTGTCAGTACACCAGTGCTGCAGCATTCTGGATCAACTGGAGAGTCTTAAGCAACATATTGGAGTAGCCTTATAAGGAGTTGCAAAAATCAAGACTGGAAGTAATAAATGCATGGACACATTTTTCTACATTGTTTTGAGACAGTGTGTTCCTGATTTTTAATGTGCCCTTGCTGTGAACAGTACTGATGGGTAATACAATATGCCATGATGACCAGAAGGAGAATTCAACTCTTCTTATTTTTATAATTCAGTGTCTGTCTTGTTTGAGTACAGCTAGATTTTCAATTTTGTTATGGTTCTTTTGTGCCTCCCAATTCTCAGTTCAATCTTGGCTAAGACAGCCTGTCTCCCCCTCCATTCTTACAACACTTGTGCTACTGTAATTGGCTTGGGTTTTACACCTCCTTAAGAGCCAATCTGAGCACTTGCAAACAAACACAAGGCTTCACCAAAGATAAATACTCAAACTGAGTCTTCCACCAAGCTTGAATGAGAGCTTTTGGAAATCGCTTGGTTATGATAATAATAGTAATAGTGTGGGGAACAGGGGTTATGAGTGGCTTTTTTTTTGTGACAGAGCTATGAATCATATGCCATTAAAAGGGTTGGTCATTGAGAATAATGTAGAGAATTATTGTGCTGTAGCAGGATCTTGGTTGGTGTAAGTGTTAAGTAAGAAAAACACTCACCGAGGTATTTGGTACAATTTACCTTGAGTCTTAAAGTGTTTACAATTTGGAGAGATGGGGGAAATCTAGTTTTTGATAAAAACATATATATATTTTTTTAGTAGGCTCTTTAATAATACCAATGTCAACACCATTTCGATAATATCTTTACACCCAATAGAAATATCACCCAAACCCTGTATAAAATAGATTTATTTATGAAACTAGAAAAGATGATAAGTTTGTATGGGGGAGGACAAACAACACCAAGTAAAATTTCACTTTGATGGCCTGCATGTCATGAAAAAACAACAAATCAAGAGAAACAGCCACCCGGAAAAAGTTATCAAAGCTCCCACACAGAAAATGGACCAAATAATACCTTGATTAACAGTGTGAGCAAGAGATACACCCCCGTGAAAGACATCCCTCTGAAAAGTATTTTTGGGAGTAACAGGTACAAATGTGTGCAATTTCAGAGACTCAGTCAGTAGACAGACAGAGGGAGAAGAGAAAGCTTTTTTCACTGTCACCGTGCTCCTTGTATTTTATCTGCCTCTCAGTGTGATTAATGCTAGCTGAAAGCCACTTTGACCTTTCTGATAGATTTATAGACTTCACAGTAAAATAACTGAGTGTTTCCTAGTGCATTTATTTTCCCTACATTGGTATTTGTCATTTACAGGGTTCAGAGTTTGGCCTTTTCCCTCCTACATGAATTGTTTGCTTCCTAAGTTGATTGGCCCACATTCTTGCAGGCTTGTCACTGCGGTATACTGTAAGTGGTCTGGTGTCGTCTCGACACAGCACAACACTGGAAAGGTTGTTAACGAGACGATGTGAACCACTGATCTCTAATGCAGCTTGGTTTATACGTACATATTGTGAAACTGAGCGACTGTTTTATCAACTAATAAGTATATGTGCCTCAGCTGGGCTAATCAGTGACTTGATGAGAATGTCATTTATTATACATCTGTGTATCTCTTGCACACAATATATATGCCATTTTTAGATCCTGATATACGTCCATGGAAATACTGTACTATAACACAGTTCTCACACAGTACACCAGCGCTGTTAATATATTTTGCGGTGAATAGAAACTAAGAGGCCTGTTTGAGAGTGTACATTATGTGTAGAAGGGTCACACCACCGGAAGCCGCAGGTTCTGTCAGACGCATTGTTTATGGTTGATATCGATAAAGAGTGATGTCACTGACTTTGGCTCGCGCAGAATCATGCCACCTGGTTTAATGCAATCTGCAGAGGGTACGTAAAATACAAGTAGGCCTACTACTGTAACCATTCTGCGTGGTTTGTAAAAAAGTTTTGTAACTTTGTTAGCGTGTTACACATTGCTGCATAAATCCACTAAAGAGATGGACATATTTACTAATTATAGACGGATTGGACCAGGAAACACTCTGGACGCTGTGAGGAGGAGATGTCTCCAGCCTGCTGCAGCTTTGGTCTGAACTGATGCAGCAAGCCAGAGCAACACTTTAGGACTGTTGCAGTGGTCAGCATGAGATCCATCCCACAGCCTTTTCCTCGCCTATCCTCCATATTTCCCTTGTCCATGCTTCAGGATCTGTGAGTACCACACCAGCCTTTTATTGTGAATGCTAGCACGAGGTGGTTTCCATCTTCACTGGCCTCACAATTCGATTTGATTACAATTTACAATGATTCAAATGCACGATTCTTGACACATATCAATGTATTGCATCCTCAATTTTCTACATTTCTGCACATGTATACTTTTTCCTCAATTAATACAAGCAGTCAGATAGATCTGAACTCCCTTTTTATTTAGAAGGTGCTCTCAAGGGTAGACTACAACAGTATGTAATGTAAAAAGCTACATATTTTCAATATCAATATCTGTGTGACCCACCTCAGTACATAAGCATTACAAAAACAAAACTAAATCCTTCTGCAGTCTGTTACAAGTGTGCTCTAGTCTTCGAGGCCGGCATCAGCCTCGAAGACTAGAGCGTCTAATTTTAATTTCATTAGACGCTACTTTTGAATTCTGGGTTGGCACCTGCCGGCTGGCTGGGTCCTTTCTGTGTGGTGTTTGCGAGTTCCCCCTCTACTTGCATGAGTTTTCTCCTGAAGCTCCGGATTCCTCCCATAGTTCAAAGGTAACACACACCTTTGGCAATTATGCCACTCTTATTTGCCCGTAGGTGTAGATGAAAATAGTAATGCGTCTCTATATGTCAGCCCTGTGATTGATTGGCGACCTGTTTAGGGTGTACCTCGCCTCTCGCCCAATATAGATTGGTTCCGGTCCAGACCGAACCAAGAGACTCTTGAGAAAGCATGGGTTCGGTGCTACACCAGACAGAAGAAATGTACGTTTATTGAATTTTTTTTCCCAGAGGAAGGGAAGGCGATTGAAAATAGTTTGTGTTGTCACTTCATTTCCAATGGCCACACACAGTGTTAATGAGGATCACTCCCCACATTACTCTGTGACAGTACATCAGTTAATCTGTGTTATGATATGAATCACTTGGTAATGTGTTTTACTGTAGCATGAAGTAAAGATCAGATGGCACGACTTTTAACTTCACTTCACAATGAGAGCAGTTAAGAGTAATTGTCTGGACTGTTTGCCATATTGAGAGGAAGCTGTTCTTAAAGTCACAGATGGGACATAGCGCATATTATTTATCGTTTGTGATTACATAAAGAATGACAAAGCTTTTTTGTCAAGATGCCAAGGGGCTCTAATAGTCTACTTAGTCCTGACTCCATATGTTTGGAGAAAAACTTATTCCATGAGGAAAACCAAATGTACAACATTGTGCAATAATATGAGGCATCCCATGCAACATGATCAACTTGACCGCCACTGACGTCTGACCTCTCCCTCCTTCAGCTGAATTTTTCTATCGGCCATTATCAGCAGAAGAAGGCTTGCTCAGCTTTCTGCACTCGTCAGCTGTGGTTAATGTCATGAGTTTGTTCGGATCAGAGGCAGTGCTTCAGGCGACAATGGGACATTGCTTGATTTACACCCATTATTTTCTTGTATTTTCCAGTGGGAGATGAAGGAAGAAAAAAAACAACTCTTGCTGCATGGAATGTCTAACTCTGGTTGAAGAGGCACACATTTGACAGAACATTTCATTATCTAATAGTATTTTATTGAAAATAATATGATGATAGCAATACTTAAATAATTTGTCAATTAAATGACTAAATAAGAGATCATTTAGATCATATAACACTTGCTTACAGTGTTGTGCACTTCAGTTTTCTTTATTTATATTAGATCAAAATACATTGTAATACATTATTATATGAATACTGTACTGTACGTTAATCAGGGTTCCTGTGTATCCATAAAAAATGTTTTCTGACATTGCCATTTCAATTCTCTAAATATTGGTAACATCTATTTTTAAAATGATTTACTGATTGCCTTTCACATGAAGGTCCACAGATAAGATGAACCAACAACACTCACACTCATACTATTTTTGTTTAAAGTCGGGATGTTCAAAGCAGATGTATTACCTGCAAGGTAGCAAGCAATGATACAATAGAAATTTGGACCAAATTATTCCCTATTAACCCTAAATAATTAATGTCGTATTTTTCTAAAATTTTGGCTTTTGAATCGTTGGTCTTAAATTTAATTCTGAGTGGCATTATACAAGTCTTAAATCTAATTTAAACTAACTTTAACTTTTAAACCTGTAGGAACTCTGATGGATGATTATGACAAAAACAAGCATTTAATAAATCCTTTTTACATTTGTTGTAATCAAATTGGCAAACAATGGGTGAAATGGAAGGTGTCCATCAAGCTTTCTATACCTCTAGCTTGCTATGTTCGGAAACAGACGACGGTGAGATGAGCCAAGTGTTCAAGGGTCAGTGAAGACAGATTTCTCCTTATATAGCTGTGTCAGTCGTCACATAACTTAACAGGTACAGACAGCTTCCCTTTGTCTCCAATGATTGCCCCGGCACCTCAGACAAACCCTTCTTGAAATTTGGGCCCCTACATGAAGCTCTCCATCATGGTGAGTAAGTGCGGCCAGGTCCCAGTCAGACACCGTGAAATGGGCATGGCTCTGGATCACAGAGCAGGCCAGTCCGCCCATACTACCCATAGCTGGTCCATTTACCATGGCCCATTAGTGTGATCATGCTTTGCTGGCTCCACAACCCTGCCATTCATTCATCCTGCTGTGCTGAGGGTGTTTGACTACACTAATGTTCAAGGTACTCTGCTCAGCTCACTAGGTAGCTCCAGCTCTAATAGCCTTCGGCTCTGCAGGCAGGTAATGACTACACACCATGCTAGACGTGCAGGATTGATAGCTTTGATTAGATTGGGTATCTTAGGGAATGTGATGCTTAGGCTTATTGATTTGTTTTGTGTGCGATATCAATCATGACACCAACCACATATTGCAACAGTAGGAATGTCGGGCTGATGAAATTCTTATGAACTACCAGGCTATTGTCTTTTAATTGACAAAACAGCTGAAACCATATCATCTATAATGAAAAATGAAGATGATAAATGATGCTGTTGAGGCACCAGTCATTATTATGATATCGATAAAGGAACCTCTTTGCTTCCAATAGTACATAATTTGTTAAAGTGTACAGTGCATGGTGAAATTGTGTGTTTATGTAATGTAGTGTATGACCGGTGAGTTGTCTGCACATGTGTTGTGTGAGTGTGTCATAATGCAAAGGCCACTATTCCTGTCATCCCAGTGATTTATTACCCATCTCGAAGCCCTATGGCCTGGCTGTGCCCATCTCCCCAGGCCACAGGAGTCGCATCACATCGACAAATAGCACAATATTGCTCTGCCACGCTTCACTGATGTCAGCGAACACGTGATTCTGTCTGTTGACACCATGGTGTTATGTTGGAAACTTTTCAGGTCAAGTATCGGAGCTTAGGGTTAATGTGAAAATAGATTAGAGTAAAGTGGGATTGGGTTTCCGAGTATGTAGCAGGACTCAATCAGTATGAACTGCAGACTGCCAACTAAATTAACTATTAAGTATGATTTTACCTGTTCTCACATGAAACATATTCAAACTTTATAAAGTGACATATTAACAGCTTTTATCCCAACTCAAAATCTCACAAGACTGACGGCCGGTCTCAAGTCACCCAGATGCAGTGCATTATGGGGCTATTGAGTGTATGCTGTAGTCTCAGGTCTTGTAGCTATACATTCTTGCTAATGTAGTATATACATCCAGGCTTTACTTAAGGCACAAAAAATCCACAGACAATACAGTGTGAACACTGTACATGCTCAATTTTACATCCTCAGACTTGGATCAGCATCTAGGGAATGTAGCAATTTTGCTTGGAAAAGTTGAAGACGTAGTGATGACTCAGCTTTTCTGGCCTCTCCTGCAAGACAACCTATTATTTCCTCCAAAGACAGCCCGTGTCTGTAAATAGCTTTGTCTGGAATGCCCAAATTAGAAGACTAATTAGGCCAGAGATATCTTTGCTATTCAGTGTTGCATGAAGTGGACAAGGCTTGAACTCTGTGTCATTGACCCTTTCTCTGACTAACACAGTAGTCTGTACTAAATATATTGTAGTTCTGTTTTTTTATCTCCTTCCTGTCATGTCATTTGCTTAGTACATCCGCAGCAGTATTGAATATCCATCTGTCGATTCAAGTGACCAGTGATGAATAGAGAAACAAGGTGAAAAGCTACATAGATCAGTTTTATGGTGGCTATTGTGAGTAAAGTTGTGTGATGCTAACATTAGGAGTTACTGACCACCTTTTCTGCCACATGGTGTGTTCAGTCAAGAGGTTTTGCATGAAGCACTACCCTGAGCCTTCCTCGTAGCACTTATTGTATTCGTATTAGTTGTTGCACTTACTGTATTCGTATCAGTTCGCTGCACTTATTGAATTCGTATTCGTTTACTGCACTTATCCTATTCGTAGTAGTTTGTAGCACTTATTGTATTCGTATTAGTCTGTTGCAATTATTGTTTTCGTAGTAATTTGCCTCTGCACTATACTTTTGCTCTGGTTTATGCTTTAAGATGCTTGTTTAAGAAAGGAGATGCACTTATGACTTCTGGTGACTAGTAGTTCTCTTGAATACCTATGTTGAATACACTTCCTGTAAGTCGCTTTGGATAAAAGCGTCTGCTAAATGACTGTAATGTAATGTAATGTGCTTTTGAGCGCTGTCTCCAGTGAACTACAACACATATATGTATGTCTACTTGTCTTGCCTTTGCTTCACATCTTGCGTCAAAACAAAGCAGCATGCAGGAAAATACACACTAATGCTTCATCACTATATACTAGAGCATGTTTAAAACATTTTCAGCCTTTATGCTGAAGACATGTTGTCAGCGAGCCCAATAATTGGGCTTCAAAAGGCTTCAACAAAATTCCTACTGAAATAAAGTGTCAAACTAGATAACCCATACTTTTGCTAAACTTCAGTTTTCTTGTTAAATTTTAATGTTAAATTGACACTACGCTAATGATTTTGCCCTCCCATTTTTAGTTCAGTGAGCAATAAATTCCTGAAATAGCATAATTGATATTCATGGAATACTAGCAGAATGACTCTGGGGATAGAAATGGTGGTCTGTCGGACTACAAAACTGCCATGAAGTTTTGTACGGACAGTCATGTTCCCCAGAGGAATCCTACTGACCTTGGTCATCCCCTGTCATTCCCTCTAGCAGGTTAACATTCTTGGCTTTAGAAGTAGATGAAAGAACAGGCATAGTTTTGTGAAACAAAAATCCTCAGAACTTTACTTTACAGAGATGTAACAAATTTACTGGAAAGTGAACATAATCAGGAAAATTTGCACTTTCCCTCTAGTCAGCCACAATAAATGAACCTAGATGTTGAGTCAGTTGTCTTAGGTGGACATGTTGAAATGAGTATTCCATATTTTATGAATGTTTAAGTCTTGTCCTACGTTTGTTAATTGTTTTGGATCATACATTGCGGTAAGACATTTGAACCTTGTTTGTTCAGGGGCACCAGAGATCCGCTGGCATCTCCTAGAGATCTCCTAGAGCTGTGATTTAAACCATATGTTCCATAATAAGGCTAACGACAGGCTATTAAGGGCCACTGAGTTGGCCCCCTTGGCGGAGGCTTGTTAATGTCACTGTCACGTTGTCGATCTCTTTGCCTTGAGATCAAGGGCACATAGGGGAGATACGGGAAGGGCGGGCCTCTCATCATCACATTGGTCCTGCATCCACCTCCCCGATATGAGAACATTTCACACGCACCCTAATCGCCCTGTGAATTATTAACCTTAATAGAAAGACAACGTGGGGTCATACTGCGTCTCGAGGTCTTAGGCCTTCAGCAACGTGAGCAGACGTGTACATATTTTATCATCAGCAGAGAGTGTCTCATCACAAATGACACTCTCTGGTTTCTTGGAAGGTGCACACACTTAAACTAAGTCCAGTGCAAATTCATGTTTAAGTGTGTAGATATAATTAGTGCTTACACTTAGAGGCCTGGCTACTGTTGGTTGTGCAAATCAGTTTTCCTCATGGCTTATGTCCAAAGAAAAGCAGCAGAACAAAAAACCATGCATACAATCTGTATATATTCTTCCTACTTTCCACTTGAATTGCCATTCTAAGCGCTGCCCTTGAGCAGGGGAGAAAAATATGATTTATTTGTTGACTAAACACTTTTCAACGGTATGATCTCAGATAACATTCTCTATAATCAATAATTCAAAATTCTTTAAATAAATGATGACTATTCTTTTTTCTCAGTAAATGACAAGGTAAATGACACTCTCTTAGTGTATTTGAATCAATTATTTGATCAAAATTTGATGCAACAAGACAGACATCAACAAAGAGAGATGACTGTGTACTGTGAGTGGAGGTAATTGGATTGTTATTGACCAATATTCTTGGCGAACCTTTCCTTTTGTTCTTGGGAACTGTAAACTGTACAGCTAAATTCTTCTCTGTAACCTTTAAGCAAGGATCCGGAGGATATGGAAGGATGTGTTTCACCTTTTGGCACTCTTTTTGCCTTTTCAGCTTACATCCTGTTACCCAAAGTCTTCAGTAAAGCAGTGTTTGAATCTCCAAGTTGGGGCTTTTATTGGACCAGTTAGGACTGGCATTTTTTAAACGGACCGCCTCTGTGATTAATGTTCTACTTCTACTGTCTTAGGATCAGGATTCTGACACTGTAACACTATGGGATATGGCTATACCAGACAGTCTTGTACAGTACAATAAATAGACTTTTCTACCACCAGTTTCCCTAGTGACATATTTACCACTGAACACCTACAGTCCTGAGCCCTGGGAAAGTTCACCCTAATGTTTTTGCAACATGTAACAATTTCATATGGATTTCTAAATCTCTGAATCTGGATTCAGCACATAAAAGTTTGCGATACAGGCCGTACCGCAGGTACCTTAGGTGCCGGGATCAGGGTGTGAGACTAATGGCGTTGAGTCCCGGGACGTTAGAGATATTTTCCTGATAATAATACATTATGACAACAAATCTCTGTTGAAATCGGAGAGCTAGTAATGTTAGCTGTTAGCATCTGGTGAGCAGCACAGTCCTGCTTGGCTCGTGAGTATTAGGCAAAGGTGATTTTTTTTTTTTACGTTATCATGATGTGTTCACATGTTATCTTGTAAATTTAGATTTTGGTGAGAAACTTGACCCAAATCATCAGGGATTAGTAAAACATTTGCAAAAAACTACACGCAAAGGGTAATGAAGGTGTGTATGTTGAAGTACATGTGATGTATTTTATTTTTTAGTGGATATGCATATCAGATCCAGTTTTGCTGTTTCTTCCTTCTTCCAGTTTTCATACTAAGCTAAGTTAACTGGCTGCTGAATTCAGCTTCATACTTAATGAAAAGATATGTCTGCTATTGGTCTTCTCATCTAACTCTTAAAGGGCCGTGGGGATTTGTTGACACAATCAAAGTCAATGATTACAAAATGCTTTGATTTGCATGTGTGTCAGTGAGTTTCAAAGCATACATTCCCTGTGAGGACATGCTTCAGCTAAAAAATCTTGCGTATGTAAAGTGTGGAAGTATTTTCAGTGAATTCAGCTACATGTGAACATCCACAGTTAGTTTGTTTAACATTTGAACAACTTTATTATGTGCCTTTTCAGCCATGCACAGCACAACACTGGGTGGTGAAGATGAAAATGTATAACTGAACAGAGTAGCTACCACATTCTGTAACTCCAGTTCTTACTGCTATACTGACATTACAATATTATCCTAATTAAATGGGATTCATTAATAATTGGAGGGCACAATACAGTAATCCTTGAACACAAATTATTTATTGGAGAGAATTAAGTCATTTGAGGATATGAATTATTAATTTAAGGAAACAAATTACTAATTAATATCCACAAATGCTGGCTTGCATTTTTTTTAAATATTTGCTGCATTTTGTTTTAATAGTGCTCATGATTTCTCCACATTTGACATCTTCATTTTTTATCACTTTAATAACACATCACACATTTAACTTGCTCCTAGTTTTTGGATACCTAATAAAGGATTAATCCTGTAAAAGCAAGTTTAAAACCTGCAAATGAGTCAGCATTTTAGCACTTCTGATTTCCTTGTCTCAAAGTCAATGGGTTCTTTAAATGGGGTGTTGGTTAGATGCCTGAAATAAGATGTGTGGTTAACACAAGTTGAGAGATTTTAACATTTTGTTCTACAATATTAAATACGTCCGTAAATATCCCTCTCGTAACTTTTCAAGCTTTAACAAGTGTCTAAATGAGACTTCAAAACATCATCACGCCAACTAGTCGACTTTTACAACCTTTTTTTGTTCACTCACCCTCATGAGGCTGTGTAGTTCATAGCCTAACATTAGCTTTTTACTTCTACCGATTGCATTCATTCAACAAAAATCATAAAAGTTCTGTTCATTTGTGAAGTATATCTTTCTGAACAACGCATGTAAGTATCATAAACTTATGTTTACCACAGAGCATATTTTCTGAAATAATCCAAAATTCAGTGGGAAAATCTCATTGGTTTTTTGTTGAGGCATCTAGTGCGAACTTCTGGGGTTGGCCTACAAAAATGTATCATCCCTGCACCACTGTATAGTTTGAATCATTGACACACACACACACACACACACACACACACACACACACACACACACACACACACACACACACACACACACACACTGAAAAAGTTATGTTTTTGTCCAATGAATTCAACCTTGAATAAATAGTGCCTACACTAATAACTGTAAAGAGCCATCCCAATGATCATTTTACTATTATAGTCGTTATTATTGTTTGATAAACCAAATAAATTAATTGTTGGTTTTATCTGCTTGCTTTTCAATGATATATGTCTAAATTGTTGCAGTTGCTCAAATGTAAGCAGAAGAGCTGTAGAAAGACTTGAGACTTGGAAAGGCAGGATTTGAGCTTGGCTTAGTGTACATCCAACACTCGAACAAAGCAGTGTGTGTGTTTGTGCCTGTGCTCTGTGTGTCTGTTGTGTTTTTCTACCTTCCACTGCTTTGTTTTTACTTCACATGTTGGCCTCATCTGGGCCATTGTTTCATCAGGGGGTTTCAGTAACTTTGTTACTTTGAGCTGACTCTGCGTACTGTAGGTCAGCTGCCTCATCTGAGCCCCATTCTGGAGCCTTCAGCTCCCCAGTGTCCCCCGCAGCTAAACAGCCACACTAACCGCCAGGCCCATATTTCTCCTGCTGCTGACAACTCACAGAGACATCTTTGTAATTTAAGACGTAATTCCCTTTTCCTGGGAGCTGTATAAAATCTATATTGCAACCATAAACAATTCGGGCTTTCCTGTGAACCTCCCCATCCTCTTTTTTATGTATGCAGAGAGATATTATTGAAGATGTGCAATGGCAAGCAGTTCTCTTTCCTGAAAGGCCAAGCAGCAGTAAAGGGGAATGAGGCCATGTCTCTGTACATCCTGATGGACCTATTGTGGTCTATCCACCTTTGCAACTGTGATGTGGATCTTGTTCATTCCTCACTTATCAGGCTGAGGTTAACATACAGAGATATACACAGACTTAATTCTGGTCCAACACAGGAGATGCATCTCAGTGGCATCAGGATCTGCAAGACAGACTTTTTTTTTTCTTCTTCTGTGCCTTCCTGTGTGTTTTTTGTGTTTGAGTCACCGGCTCTAGTTCTGGCTCATTAAGTAAAAGCAAAAATGGCTTGCGGCCGTGTCAGCTTTAGAGCACCCTTTGCGTGGACTTCCCAGGGCCGTGAATTAGCACATGACACATGAGCTATAACGCTCAATGCTCTGTTCGTTGTCATATTCTCTGAAACGCCAGAGGGCAAACAAAAAAAGTACTGTTAAGAAGCAAAAAGACAATGAGTGTATCCTGCAAAATGCTGGATTACAAACAACAATGAGACATTTGGATGCCTATGTTATATCAGACATGTTTATAGTGCTTTAATCAGTGAACAATTTGTGAGAGTCACGTCTGAATAGCTCAGCATGCGCGCAGAGAGCACAAAAATAGACAAATTCAGTGCCACAACAAGTTATAATTCTTGATGTATGAATGTTTTCAACACTTTAATGTTGGAGCTGGTAAATGTGGAGCTAATTTTAACTTTATATACGTAATAATTACACAATATATTACTTGTTTCAGTTGATTTAAATTATGTATTAAGAATCTAAATCTAATGTGGGCTAAGTAGGCTGTTCTTTTATTTTACATGTTGGCAAATAAAAGTTGTGAAATTAAAAGAAAAAGTAAAGTGATAACATTTTGGACTAATGGCATTTAAAATCCAGGTGTGACATGAAAATGTCAAGTACTCACCTGCAAACATTCCATGTCTAGGGCTCTTATTTTGAAAGGTAAGAATGAGACGAGTGGATTTGGTGTGCGCTGCCTTTGTCAAGGCTGAAAGGATAAATTAAGGATAAATTAAGATGGTCGGGACTACTGTTCCACCGTGTTGTTGTGTCATAAATATAGCCTAACTCAACCTGTTTAGCACAACTTGATTGGTTGATGCCTTTAGTCACGGTGCGAAAGCTCAGAAAAATGTAGCTTGTTAGAGGAAAAAAAGCCAAAAGAATATTTGGGTTCTGTTTGAAAATATTCAGGATTAAGCAACCGTTAGAAAAATATATTGTAATGCAAGTTTATCTCGCAGAAAAACGCCCTCGGTGTGTAAAGGCCTTCAAGGTTTCATATTGTAATGCTGAGATTTTGGTGAGAGTCTACGTGCCATATAAATACTGTGAAAGTATTGAAAGGCTTGATCCATGGAAAAATACACACAGGCCGCGTTCAGTAGCCGTGCCTTCAACCCATTCATCTGGTTTTCCCTACAGATGTTTACGGGAACCATTTTACAGTTTTAAACGTAAACATTCTAAATTCTTCCCAGTTCATTTCCGGTTGCAGTGTATGTGAATTACATCAGCTGAAAGGAAGCAACATGGACCCAAGCTGTTGCTTAGCAACTCAATTCCGTTGAATTGTGCTAAACGGAGCGTTTCAGACAGAGTTGAATATAAGTTTATTCAGACAGACAGTATTAGGCCCTGATCACACGTCAAAAACGCCCCATGGCAAAGCGAGACGGTGTAAAAAGAGCTAATGAGCCTGTGGAGCGGGGATGCATCTGCAACCAGGCGGTCAAATGTTAAAATGGACTCAATGCAGACATGGAGGTTTTGCTGTGTTCTGTGTTGAACAAGGAGGAGGGAAAAAATGATATATAGTTCATCGTAATTAAGAAACGCCTTTATCAGCATTTTTTCTGCCTTTGTCCGCTCCTACCACATATGGCGCAGGAAGTTGAGTGTTTTAACTTTAATGTGCGTCTAAAAACCGCTAGAGAAATTAGACGTGTGCTGCTAGAGAGGAGTGCACGCCATGTGCAGCGGTACCATAGGAAAACAATGGTATTGCAGGCGATCCGTTTCTAGCAATGCCTCTTGGTTTGATCAGGTCTTAAAGAGTTTTTGATCATTAAATCATATCAAAATGTTCTATAGAAACCCAAAATACAAGCATGAACCTGGAAATGAGCGTAATGTGTCTCCTCCAAGGCTTGCTGTTTTCTCCACCGAGAATGCTCGAGTTCACAATGTTATGAATGCTTTTGTACATGATGGTCGGGGTCCTCATTATTCCACAAAGTCATTGTCCTATTGTTGAAACATTTCTTTTTTTCTCTTTTATTTTTAGATTATTTTGTGTGTGCATCCATTTAGTGCAGTTGCTACTGAGTCATGACAAAGTGAAATAATCATCATCATTATTTTTTCTGGTTATTTATCATTTGCCTGACAGAATGTCAAAAGCACTGAATTTCAATTTTGTATTGTTCTGCAGTAAGGCTAATTATGCATGTCTAAGTCTTCAGCTACCGGAACAATTTGGGCTTATGAGGCTGCTCATTGTGGCAGTTCCATGTGTCTGCTGCTGCAGGGGCTCTAGGCATTATTCCACTTCAGCCTGACACCACTGTCTCTTCCAATTCCATCTCATTGCATTAGTCATTAAGCTCGGCACTGACACCACCCATCATATCATTGCCTTAATCACATCTGAGCTCCACTGTGTACATATGACCATATCATTAACACAGACTTCCATCCCCTCTCCACCCCTCCATCCATCTATGCCCTTCCATCCTGCTCTCGTTTTTTTTTTTTAGTCACTGATTTGACCCTGTGTTTCATACATCACACGCTGTTGTCCAGTATCTGTACAGTGACAAATGACATTCGCATTACAATGATTCATTCAGGGATAACTTCCACCTCATATACAAAATTATTCATCCTCAGGGTAGGTTTGTGGGGCGGTGGGGATAAGTAACATTGATGGAGTGCATTGTGGGTTCTCAACTTTGTGCAAAATGAAAAAATAAATCTCGCCATACTTCTACCATTATCCATCCGCCAGAGGAAGGAGATATGATATTGGTGGGATTTTTCTATCTCCTGTCTCCAGGGGTAATGATTAGGGAAGTCTGGCCAGCCACACTGATTATAGAAGGTTGTGAGTGTGTGTGTGTAGGTGTGGAGGTAGGTAATAGTCCGTCTGAACTTTGCTGCGGTGGTGATTACAGACACCCTGTCACCTGTCTACTAGACAACTCCCAAAGATGAGGCCAGGTCCCATCTGCAGCCCTGGGTTCTGAAACACGCTCATGCTTTCAGCCATTTTCGTAGCCTCAGGGAATATGTGTGTAAAAATATAGTGATTAAAAAAAATCAGGTGACCAGGGCTCAACATTAACTTTTAATTGTTTATTTATTCAACACTTATTTAACCAGGAAGTTTCTTAAGAGAAAGAGATATGGGAGACCTTTTTAAAGTAGTTGCTAGGCTGGCAACCAAGAATCAGCTTTTGGTTGCAAAAACTGTAAACATGGTTGCCATATTAAGTTGCCTTGTATTTTGAGTAATAGGTTCCAGTTCTGACTGTAAAAGGTATATACACGTTGCACGTTTTGGTGATTGCTGTTTCCTCAAGACCAAAGGCCAAGAATTGATTGCCAATTTCTCAATGGCATCTTGGCAACTGTAGACAGACAGTGATATTTTGTATATAGAGCGACCTATGCAATGCGTCAGACCATCCATCTTTTTCTTTATTTTGCTTCAGTTTACTTGCTCTGACTAAGTGATTGTAATATGGGAATTGACTAATCTAATTCAGGAAAGACGGTATTTTTTTGCTCTCAACACGGTGTACTGAAATTTACTGATTTATTTCCTTCCCATGCTCCCTACACTGCACCCATAACACCATCCACGTCTCTCAAGATGTTTTATGTCTAGCTATTTTTAACCCTGAGTAGAAACCTGCAGACAGCGTCATTTCTGGACATGAATGAATAAAACGGCTTTTATCTGCTTCATGACTGCATATATACATATTAACCTCATAAAAGTGACAGGGGGCAAAGTATGGATTTTATTTGGTCGTCACCTCATAATGTATTCATAGCAGAGCATCACAGTGCTGCCCATATTTTCCTGTCAACTTATGTTTGCTATATTATGGTTTGATTTTTAAAAAAATGAGCTATGATCTCATCTCCTTTCTGATGTATATATGCAGTTTGTTCTGCAGTTCCTTGTATAATGTCATCTTAATTTTGGGGCACAATATGATGAGCCACAGTGGTTGAGTTCTTTTTTTTTTGGAGGAAAAGGGGGTTGTTTGATGGATTAAAGGAACAGAGGCCCTGACAATCTATAATTCCAGTGCAGCAGAGGTCATTGCATGAAACCGTTCACTTGCACACCTCGCTCTCATTGTAATATATTCTGTTGTAACTTATTCTGAGAGACTTTGAGATAAGAAAGATAGTTGGGGGCTATTCTGTGAACCGTCATTGATTTATCTTGTAACATTGCGGTGGCTCACGGAAGAGGGAATCAATTATTTTTGCAATATCACAATCATGTCTCCTTGATAAGATAGCTATGCTGTTCCTCAACCTGAATTTAGATTGAATACACCGGATCTTTCTTCTACACAGTAAACTGACTGGGTTACCACAACTGACTGGATTATTGGGATGCCTAAAGTCTGTTCTTACAACGTAGTTCAATACTATGTAGAGACTAGCCCATGTGCTGCATGGGCCTACAGTATCTATGACAACAGCGATCTTGGCACACCCGTGGGCTATGGTGGATTAACCCTATCTCTAATATGACCCATTTTAAGGCCTGAGCGATGATTGTCACACCCCAGGTCCTCAGGAGACACTGCAGTCTGCTGCAATCAGAGGTTTATACGGAATTAACGCAGCTGGAGTTGATGGTAAATGACAGCTGCTGAGTCCCACCAGGACCCACCTTAGCAGGATAAAGGTATTTCTTCATGCCCTTTCTTCAACACTTGAGTCTCTGTAATGAGCTTTTTCCTGGACACTCAGGTCCTCTGAGATATAGGAGATCTTCTGTTGGCACTCCACACCACCCTGACAAGATATTACTGCAGAATCAAACATCATTTCAGGAACATGATGGCACCACCTGCGGTAGATCACTACGGTTGTAACTATGGCTGCAGCTAACGACTATTTTCACTGTTGATTACTCTGTTAGCATTAGAAGTCTGGAATTGTACAAAAGTGGACTGTGTAACATAAGACTCTGGATGGCATTTCATTACCATCCCCTTTTCTCCATCAGCACGGAACGACTGCAGCTAATGGTCCTTTTCAAATGACTTTCAAGTGGACTTATTACAGCAGATTAAGGAGTTAGTGAGAATAATAAACAAAGAGATGGAGCAGATGACTTCAATGGTATTGGTGGTTAGTGGCATATAATGAGACAATGCAATGCAGCAGTTAAGTGATCCTATACTTGACCTATCAAAAACTGATTGGGCAGAATAGTATAAAAACAAGATTTTTCAAATCCAATTTTTAATTGAGCTGCAAATTGACCAAACTTCAGTGTTTAGTTTTTCAACCATGTTTCCATGACTACTCCTCCTCTGCAAAGGATTTATCGATTTATATTTGCGGATACAGTTTTGAAGCCTTTACTATTTTCCTTTTCTTTGATTTTCCCCCCAAAAGTCTCCAAGTCAAGTCCCGAAGCTGTCTGACAGACAGAGCCATATTGTAGGTCAAGCTTGACAAACATTGTTCATAACCCAGAAAAAAAAAGAAAAAAAAGTAATTTCATCTGCTTTTGATGAAACTTCCTCTCGCCAGTGATAGCACTGCAGGCTTACTCCACAGATACAATTATCCAACTGGCCTGGACTTAAAGCAATACAACAGGAGGAGAATGACACCAGGTGTTAGAAATACAAAGCCAAAACAGTCTTTCTTTGCTGTCTTATTCTATAGAAAAAGGCTGCTTTCTGGAAAACACAATAAGTGGAGTCTTATATATTTTCCTGTACTCATTGAGACTTTCTTATAACCGATTAAGTAATTCCCTTGAGAGTTTCTACTTTAATTTAATTGATTTATGATTTTAATATAATTTTGGGGTATGAATAGTTTAGTTTTTAGTACCAAACCTGGGTTTGAGTACAGCCACCTTTTCCTGAACAAATCTTTCTTGTATTCTACAAGGTAAATGCCAGTGTCGATGTGCCAATGCTAATGACTGCAACTTTTGAAATCTGTTTTAATCATGACTCGAATGCAGGATCTGAAGAGGCACTAATATTATATTACATTTTTACATTATAATATCCAGACAACAGAGCTGGTTCACATCCAAATACTAAAGAGGAACAGTCCTGAACTTACCAGGCATCTGTCCAGTAAATGTAAGTTTTAAATCCGGTGACCTCAATGCAAGTGGCAGGTCTGTCCTATTAAAAGGTCTCTCCTCCCTGTCTTTGTCTCTGTGTCAACAGATCTTTAAAAGGCGAATAGGTTGCCTGGCCTGTGCTGCTTTATTTGCAAAGTTACGATTGTCTGGAGAAGATGACCCCGAGATATTGATTTGTGATCCCTCATATGAACACACAAACACCTACTCTGTTTGGTTAACTTTCACTCTTCGGTTGGCCTTCGAAAAAGGTTATTAATGGCCAGCTCATGTGGGTTGCAGAAAAGGAAGAAACATGAAATCAGAATTTGAGAACTCGTGCATCGATATCCATATAATTCACATGTAGTTACTCACAGAAAGTTGTTTATGTGTGCAATAGAATATTAAGAGAAAGCTGAATTTGAATAGATACATGCATTACTAGAATAATTACATAAAATAAGAGACATGATATAATTTAATTTAATATATTTTATTACATCACCATAGCAACATATCTTGCCTGTTTTTGTTTTGGACTTTTTGTTCGTTTCCCTCAGGGTCTGCCATCTACTCTCTGCCTGATTCCATGTGTATGCAGCATTAGTGAAATGGCTCTTTACAGGTACAAAACAGATAAGAGGAAAACCATAAATCTAAAATATATAACTACCTAAAAAGCCATGTAGACTATGACCACGGCACAGCTTCTTTTCCACCATAACCTTGCTATTTCTTGTCACTTTGCAGAGACCTGACAATCAATGTCAAATTTGAATGTTAATAGAATCTTAAATTATTCAACATTTAGTTTAGCACATTTGAACTATTGAAATTACCCTGGCCTAACTCCAAGGTGTGTTCAATAGTAGGGGATACAGGAATTAGGTTGAGGGCTGATTCAATTATCAGGACATTTTCCTAACTTTATTAATAATTTATTAGTTATCATTGTCATTAACATTAGGTTGTTAAATTACTTATTATTGAAAATGTGTCACTAATTTGCCAAAATAAGCATATAGCAGCTGTACTTTATGATAGAATCCTTTTAGCTTGTTCATTTAACTGAAACTTTCTTTGAGAGTCACTCGATGACAGTGGTACAGGGCAGATTTAATCTCTGCACACACACCATTGTAACAATCTTCAGTTAGACGATGAGGGCTTACTTACCAATATCACAGTAAGCTTTCAACGCCTTCATAATCATTGCAGCATTATTTCCAGACTCCAGTGCTGTGTTTGTGCCTCTGCTACCCAGAGGTGCCAATGTCAGTTAGCGTGTAAAATATGAAAGAACAACTAAAACTCAAGCTCAATGCTGGTACAGGTCAGAGCCACTTAAACTTTTTGGGAACGTATTCAAATGTTTCATATGTGGGGGTAGTGGTATTTTAGATGCAAGGAGAATACTAATAACGAGTGGGGTGTTTTTTTTTTTATTAGGATGAAAGAGGATGAAATGTCATTGGTGAGGAACAGCGGCTGACAGATTTGAATGGGCCAGTGGCAGCATCTCAGAATATGATTTATTATTGCAGAGAAAAAAGAGCTGGAACTTTCATTGAATCACAGAGAAATCATTTATCACTTGTATTAGTCTCGAGTATTTGGTTGGCTTTTCAGCCTAGAGCCATCCAAATAAACACAGAGGAGCAAGTCGGAGAGATTGGACCCCTAATGGCTGCGGCAGAGAGGCAGATTCTGATATGTTCCAGATGTTTTATGATTAGACATAATAGCCTTCTTGAAATGGCAACTGAGGCTATAGTCAGGAACTATTAAACTGTCTATTTGGATCCATTTGAGAACAATGTACTGCCCAAGAGAATACTAAACATCTATCATGTAATTAGGGGGCCTGCACACCATATGTAAAATCAAGTCTTTCTGAGATCCTGAATACAAGACAATGACAGTGAATGGTGGCGATGAATGGCAGTCGTCATTATTTTTACATCCATCTGTTCACTTCCCATAATCGCATCAATTGCCCGGTCCTCTAACAATAACACACAGACAACCACACTAATGCTATAGACATCTGCTGGTTGAGACACCAGAGTGGAAGTTTTACAATTTGGCCATGAAAAAACAGACGTTCCACTGTTTTCCTTCAATCAAGCTACAGCTTAATTCCACCGGGCTCAACCACCAGTAATCAGCTTTTAAGTGATGTTCCGTTGAGATGGAAACAAATGATGACGAGTCCTTTTGTAATCCATCAAACCTGTGCTTGGACTTTATGGGATCTTTCAGCCAGCTGGTCTGAAATGCCTCGGTACATGTCTGTGACTTTGTAATACTCCAACAGGCTGCATTCCTGTTTTTATATGTCTTGACCTTGACAGTAGTCTCCCACTCTTCCATATGCATGCTTTGATGAAACCACGTGTCACTCTTAATGCTGTCAGTGCGCTGTCATGTCAATTTGACGCTTTAAAATATGTGACAAGCTTTGAGAACAACAAAGCAAATAAAACGCACTTCAATCAAGCAAATAAAAACACACGCACACAAAGGCACACACAAGCAGAAAGCCACATACACGCCCATGCGCACAGCCTCGCAATCATGTGCAGACACACAGGATATATAAAAATAGAGAGGGACGGGGTGTCAAACAGAAATTGTCACATTAAGAAAGATGAGGCACCCCAGCAATAGCCAGTATGCAGTGTTTCTTCCCTGTGGCACAGACATTTAATGGACGATACCCAACAGAGGACGGCCAAATATTAGTTTTCTCCATCTCGCTCAGTCCATAACTAGAGGGGTTCACATTCGCTCCTCCACTCTGTATCTCCCTTACCCCCCAAATTGCTCCTGCACTCATTACCTCTGCAGGATTGATGGTTTATTTTCATAAAGCACCAAGCTGATATCCCACAGATTCCGAATTAATAAAATATGAAGGACATTAATATTCCCAGCGTTCACATTTTGCTATTATTGCAGAGGTGCTAGTGAAGCCCCCTGACTCGCCCAGCCTGTCAATCACCCTCCAGGTACGCTGCTGCCTCTCTGCCCCAGTCAGGCAGGAGGTGAGCGTTGCTGACAGACTTCAAGCGGCTCCCTCAAGGGCATTAAAGGGCAGGTAATGACATAGGCAGCACATTTATAACTTCCTTGTTTTGAGGTAAACTGTGTTCAGAGGGCAGAGGATCATTTTTTTGTCTTTGAGGATTTGTTTGGAATTTCACTGATCCTTCAGTTTTTTAATTGTAGGCCAGCTGGAAAGGGCATACACGTCCTTATTGTCAATATTTCCATGCATACTCAACTGCTTTCCTGTAAAGTGTGGAGGTATTATGACGTACTGTTGATGTCCCTGCTTCTTTATTTAACAATAACCACGTCTCTAGCTAATGAACATACCTGTAACTTTGCAATATTTAGCTGCACTTTCCTCCAGGACTGTTCTCCTTTTTAATCTCCGCCCTTTCAGCCCCACCTTTTTCTCTTTCTTTCTTTCACCTGTTCTTTTATTCTCTACACTGCTCAGCCATGCACACTCCACACACTGACTGAACGTTGTGTTTATGTATGCGTGCCTGCGACCAATAACGTTGACCATCAGGTTAAAAGATGGCAGGGAAGGCTGGCTGTCTACAGTTCTAAATGACAAGTGTATTCGCTTTCATATACCCATTTCATCTTGTATTTTTGACATTGGCCAAGCCATCGGAAATTCTCTTGGTGATCCTAATAGCCAGTGCGGGCCGGATCCATAGTTTCTACGATTGTATGAGTGTCCGTACGAACCACTCGAAGAGAACATTACTGTTTAGTACTGCCAATGTTGCACAGAATATCATGATGATGATTAGAGATGCATAAGAATTTTCATGTGCCTGATTCAAATTTAAAGTTCTCCTTACCTTTCCATCAAAAACAACGAACAAAACAGTATGTTGTTTATTTAAAAAACGTTTCCTTTTCTGTCTTTGTTTTCACTTAGCTAGCAGACTGGACAAAGGAGCATCCAGAGAGAACTAGGTGTGCACATAAAGCATAGTCTGATTCCGTCGCGTCCCTCTCTCTCTCATCGTAGCTAGGTTGTCCAGCACTGTGGCTCTAGGTGGGTTTGTCTGACAGTCTTTCAACATGACAGATAAGAGAGAATAATTAATTGATCAGAGCAGGCCAGGCTTTAATCCCTGGTGTCCTGGTGATAAGGGAAGGTTTCTACTCTCCTGATCCCTCTGCCGATAGGGGCTTTTTCCTTGGCGGTTTCCCGTTAATAAGCCTGTCAAAGAGGCACACGACTCTGGGCTCCGTCCTGCACAGGTTATCTTGCCGCCACACGTTCCCATCTCCTCCCTGACAGCCGACAGCAGCCGGGTCGCTGGGCCTTTGAAACCCAGGGAGAGCGGGGCCTGTGGGCGTCTCTCTGAGGCGGCCCTGTCATTTAAACCATCTAATTCAAACATCAGGTGGGTCCGAACCCACAGGAGACTTGGGAGAAAAGAGAACACAGTCCTGACAGACCAATGGACGGACCACACTCGCCGAAAGCTGAACTTTAATAATTCTCTTTAAAGGCAAATAAAACGGAGGCTTGTTTAGTACAGCTTCTCTCCCTTGATGCAGTGTGTGTGTGTGTGTGTGTGTGTGTGTGTGTGTGTGTGTGTGTGTGTGTGTGTGTGTGTGTGTGTGTGTGTGTGTGTGTGTGTGTGTGTGTGTGTGTGTGTGTGTGTGTGTGTGTGTGTGTGTGTGTGTGTGTGTGTGTGTGTGTGTGTGTTCTCTCTCTCTCTCTCTCTCTCTCTTTGAGCCCTTAATGAAATTGACTGGTTGCTTGTGAGATGAAACAAGCGTGGACATTTTTCATCCTGCTTTAGTATGAACTGTATGTCTGGACGGTAGAATGACGAGATCTGTGTTGAAGCCGTGTCTGGCAGGAAATATGGTAATGGTATGGCACAAGTCTGTAGCCTTGGGAAGAGGGAATTTACAGTATGTGCACAGTAAGCAGCTTCAAATCGAATAACTCAAAGCGTATTTAAGTATTAAACTGCTGTTTATTGTGGAAACATTTTAAAGTCTTGCCAGTCTACATAAATTGAACAATATTTCTTTCACAATGCTAAGCCATTACGTTGGGGAAAGACAAACAACTGAAGCTAAATCTTGAGGACATTCTGTGAATATACACCACACTGCAGATGCAACAATGATAGTCTCATTTAGCTTTTAATTTGGAGGCTGAGTGGCCTGCGGAGTGAGTGAGGAGGACAGTGCGTATCTCAGGGCACCAGCAGGATGTCTGCTAAGTAGCAGTGTGCGTGGTGGCCTTGGCACTGTGGTGCACTTCATCATTTCCCTCAAGCCTCACCTATTTTGCAGGCTGACTGCATGCATTATCATATTTTATGTGGGTCATGAAAAGCACAAAGAAGTTGCACTGCTCAAGAGAATTTGTGTGCGTCAACACATTTCTATTGATCATAATACAATTAGTTTTCCTTAAATTCTCCATTTAATTTAAGTTCATTTTATTTTGATAACCTGTATATTGTTGTATAATTCAGCACAAAATGTAAACAAAAGTATACATATTAAAGTGCATACAAAACTATATGTTGATATGTGCTCTCTATTGAGATGTGCCACGTGAATTCTGCACATGCAAAAAATATGTCAGTAGTTTTAATTATTCTGTGGTGGTCGGATTTTTTGATATTGGTCTATCAAAATCAGAATGGCTGTTGATTTGCACTACAGATTTTTTTTTTCTAATAAAGCCTCATAAAAGGTCTGGTACTGATTTTTTTAGGGTTCAAGCCCCCAAAGGGACAGAACCCTATTGAGTTCGCCTCAGTTTACTGTTGGAATTATTTGTTGTCTGCTGCAGCGGCTCAGATTTCTGTGAGCTGGAACGAGCTAGAAACATGATACTTTACCCATAACTAGAAATCATATGCGAATGTTTCCCAATAAATATGACTCCAATCTGCCAAATGGTGGCGCTGTAAATTAACTCTGAAAAACAGGATTTGTGAAAGAATATGCCCCTCACGCAAGTCTGATTGACTTTAAATTTCAATGTACTCTACAAAAAAGCATTGTAGAAACTAGATTTGAATGTATGGCGGATGCCGTTCATCTGCATGTACTGCCCGCGCTGAAGTGATATAATTTCCATTCAAACACTTATTCAATGATATTTCTTAAGCAGCTGGCATTTGATCACTTAATGACTTTATGAGTGTGTTTTTCAACTACGAGGACCAAAGATTGGAAAAAATCGATGTCGACGCAATCTCAGCGTCAACATCATAGATTACACCTACTCGTTGCAGCAGTCTTAATGTGTGTGGAAGAAATGCACTGTATGTAATTACACTGTAGAACTTGAGGATTTGTTCCAGAATGATGATGGTATCACCACATCAGACACCTTCTGTTTTACTTCTTACCACATATATAATATATGATTTTTGAATCTACTCGTTGATACTCTATTTTATTATTAATCTTGTGTACTCAGTTTTTTTTTTATATCTTTGAACCAGCAGACCAGTTTACGCACAACAATCAAGTCAAGGTCAGTTCTGAATGATTTACTTTGTGACCACGCTCTGTCTGTCTGTCTGTCTCTGTCTATTCGGCTGTCTTCTGGCTAACTGGAGCACTTCAGCTTTTTCGATCTGTCCAGCATAGAAAAAAAAAACATTTAGCCAATGCCGCTCCTTATCTCTGTCGCTCTTCTAATCTCCTGTGAGCTGCAAGAGTGGAGGAAGAGGGGCTGTCATTGTCCAGGGATGTGAACCTGCAACCTTTTCAATTTCACCCCGCGCTTCAAAGCCCTTCCGCCTGGACGATCTCACGTCCTGGACAAAGGTGCCATTTGCTTTTCATTTCCTCCACGATAAGAGAGGAGAAGAGAAGTATTGTATATTGTAATGCTCCCTCACCTTTCTGACATCAGCAAAATTGAGGTGCAGGCGAAAGATCAATACAAATTAAAAGTAAATACAAGAAAGGCAGTGAAGAAGAGCAGATACATTACCATGTTTGGAAATCCATTTGCTCTGGTCCACAATGGTTTTGTTTGTTCAAAAAGGTTACGACAAAATTGGAAAGTTAAAAAGCTGAGAACTTATACTGAGATATTTTCAGAATTTCATTTAAAATTAAATTTATTTAGTGACAGTGATATTTGTGGGTTGTTTTGTCTATATCCCACTCAAACTTGGATCACCACATCTGCCACCATGCAGTAGCTGGTGTCACCAGTAAGTTCTGATGTCATTCCTCATCTGGCCTGGACTTTAACTGGGGTCCCAGCTGCGTGGTCAATGTTGTGGAGAAATCGTGTGTTTTTACACACGCTGTTTTATTTTTGTGAAATGAGCCATGCTGCTACAGTTTAAGCTTCCAGTCTTGATTTATTGTAACATTCTTGTATTTTTCCAACTGGCCATTCCACTATTCAACATTTCACTTTCACTCTCCTGGCATCTTCTCCCCACTCCTCTGCTGAATTATAGGAAACCCTGCGAGCTGATATTCTATCATTGTAGTAGCAATATCCTACACAACATTAAGCAAATTGCATCTGGCTGGCAACATGTTCCAGCGTCTAAGCACACCTAACGGCGTGGCAGGTGGCCTTGCATCGATCAAAAGCAGCCGGCCAAGATTGGTCGGCCAAATGTGGAAAATTGCTGCTCCTGGTAATTGTGTTTCTCTTCCCACTATTCTGTTTCTCTAACAGTCCTGCATTTCCATATGAATGGCTTGATGATGTCGCACTTATCCACAGGGGTACATGCATATGGAGAAAATGAAGATGCTCTGTTTATTCTAACATCTACACTTTGGTTAAATCTTCTCCTGGTGTAAATGTAGAGGTACAGCATTAAAAAATGTAATCTGCACAAACCCTGGAGTAAATGCATAATCTGTTGCAGTACTGTATGTGGGGCTGTTACCTGTTGTGTCAAGCCTAACAAAAACTAGCCTTTGGAAAAAGTATGTATCTGGTTAAATAAAGAAACGGTCCATGTTACAAAATAAATAAAAATAATACAATTTGTATCCATTTATTTCACTATTAAATTCCAATTTCAAAATGTGATATTAATGGGGATGGTTTGGATGGGGGATGTTAACCATGTTGTCCAATGCACTGCTCTCAGTACAACACTAATGTCACAGGTTTTGGGGGGCCAAGGACAGAAGTACAAAGTACGGCTGGGTATTACATTGGCAACTTCCATCCTTATCCATCAGACTATACATTATTTCAAGCCCAGTGTCCCTAATTGTGTCCATAGTGGACAAAGCTAAGGTGTTGTCCACTGACATTTTACACTTACTGTGAGAAGCCATGCGCACAGTGAGCAGATAACACCCTTGGAGAAGCAGTGGCATTTTCACTGTTATTGCTTCTGTATATCTGAGTGGAGCCCTGGGATTACCATCAGTACAAATTAAAAACAAATAAAGGTTGCCGAGGGAAACAGAAGACAAAGATGTGGATTTGTTATGCTCTGATGTATGGACCACTGATACATAGCAGGTTGGGTCAGTGAGCTAGTGAGTGTGCATCCTAGCAGCCTCATTGCCAACTCACCTGCCAGTCAATAACCTATTTAGTTTAATGTCACAACCTAAACCTATACGGGCAAAGCATATTGACAGCTTTGAGAGGCCCCCAGCTGCTAGTGCCAGATAAACTGCATTTGAAAAATTCATCCTTTCATTGCCCCAGAGTCCTTTATAAATTATTAAAGCCCCTGTCAATGAATTATAGTGGAAACGTATAGTTGAGGAGCTAATGTGAGTGATTTTGGGTGGGGGTGATCAGTTGTTTAAAAGACAAGCCACTATTCCCACATCACATTTCCAGTCCAGCAAGTCCACCCCCTCTCAGAGGTGAAACAGTCACTAGCTGGCCTTTATGAATCTTTCAGAGGAGGAAAGACGGGAAGTGATGGCATTTCAACGTTTAATATAGTGTCATTTCTCAGGTGTAATGCTGGCTCTTCATGTTATGCTGTAGCCTGACACTTTAAATATGACCTCTTTGGCTTTGTGAAAGTCAGATTCACCTAGAGGTAAATATTGAAGAAGATGACAAAGTGCACGGTGAGACTTGGTCGTGGCAGCTTTGTTTGAACTCAAAATCCAGAAACTAAATCAAACGTTGGTATACGAACGTAACAATGCATCCTTGTGTGTGTCTCAAACATTCTGTCGGTTGGATGACATCTGAAGGTGACTTCCTCTACGAGTCTACGTTTTTGATGCCCCTCCCCGGTCGCAGTCAATAAGCCATTTAATCTTGGTGCTCAGGCGAGTCGATGCAGCCGATGTCGTGTTCGGGGCTTATGGTTGACAAGACGAGGGTTCTGCCCAGACCAGATAAACCATTCATTTCCTTGAGCTCCTTTGTCTTCCGTTCCTTTCAGAGAATAGAGCTCTTGGCCTATTTCAATCATGGATGCCTCTCTTTAATGAGCTGCTTTAATCCGTAGCAGCGAACGCAGCTTGCCTTTCGGCATGACAAAAATGTACCAGATTAGAGGATTACTCACATTTATGTATTCATGTACTAATTTATGAACACAAGCCATTCTAAGAATCCCATGCAAGAGAATTGGAGTTTTGTCCATATCAAAAGCTCGTGTTGCACAAATTGACATTATATATGGGTGATGCATCCCTTTGGGAGTATTAGCAATTGTATGGTTTCATCTTCATTGTATTTGTTGAAATGAGAAACTGCCCGGATTACTAAGGGCTTGGAGGATAACTCCACGACTGTAATACTGCGTCCATGTGACCCTTCCTCTGTGTTGAGCTCATTACCTTCATAATTGCCTTCATAAGTATTTTCATTTTAAGGGGCACATTTTGTCGCTGGTGAAAGTTACCTGAGTGCATATGTTGTGTCATATGAAATGTTCAAACACAGTAATCATTGTTTAGTTATCAGCATTGACGGTCTTCCATCCTATGTTAAAGTGTTCATGTCAGTTTTGCAGTCCAAATGGGATTCATTTCATTTCTTTGTGTCAGATTAATATAAATAATTTCTATTTCTAGGCTTGAGTACTTGCAATAAGATCTATACCAATGACATTCATTTGAATATATAAAAATACACAGACATAAAAGATGGAATTATTCTATGACTAAACCCTGGACAATTTGACCAATATTGTGAATACAGTGTAAAAACTTGTAGAAGCCAGAAGAGAAAGCCTCAGAACCTGTCCCAAAATAGCTTAGTCCTGGTGAGTTATGCTGAACTTTGATTAATATTTCTTTACCTGGTTTGTATTATGGCTATACCGAATAGTTTAAAGCTTCATTCTCAATAACAATGATTCCGATTCTAAATAAGCATTCAAATGATGCCAAGTTTGGGGTCTATTCCTTCTGTTTAAACCTGGTATTTCTGTACAGTTGCAGATAAAGATTAGGGTACACTAATATAATATATAAACAAGAGTTGATGTCAAAAGAAAGAGTCTTTGAAGACAAACACAGTGCACCTGTAACACAGCAATGCTGGCAACGTCAAAGATGCGCTCCTGGAAGAGGAGCGCATCTTTGACGCTCCTCTGAGGTGATGATGGAGATTGAGATGGTGTCATGCAGTCCAGTACATCAACAGCTGGAGATTTAGACGAAGCGAGTGAACTCCCGTTACTTTCTCTCCGTGGTTAGAAATAATCCATACCGTCACAGCTCTATATTTACTATTACATCTATTTGGGTTGACTTTAATCAAGCAACTTACATTTTTCATCTCCCAACACAATAAAATACTCGCATTGGAATCCGAGAAGAGCAGAAAAAATGCATAAACATTCTGTCGATTTGTTTGATAAGGCGCCAAGTAAAACCCTTCCCCTCCCATAATTTGGTGAGATGGACCTTTAATGTTGCACAGTTGAGCTTACTTTTGATACAGGTATACATTTGCATTACAGTTACTGTTATTACAGCAGACTGACACAACCATCGGTGATAATTATTTGAAATACACTTATTGTTGAAAATCATATTTTACTTCAGAAAGTTTGGGGAAAAATTTGTCAATTTTTGACAATACATGTTAATTTTTTATTTGTATTTCTTTTACTTTTTGAAAGCCTGATATTTTAGATGTACAATGCAGCTTCAACTTTTCTAATAACTGTACATTGAGGCTTCCTTGCTGCTGTGCGTAGAAATATGAATATGATTTAATGTGTGATATCTTTCCAAAATAAATTCTATTGTGTGGCTTAAAGATCAAGTCCATGGGAAACAATCGGTGTGGGGGGTGTTGGTGGGCAGACAAAGTGCGGTGGGACGCCTCCCAAGCTCCTCTGGATCTGGCCACAGAACATCACGGTAAATGCGGTCAGACAGATGAGTCTCGCCTCGGAGCGCTGCCTCCCAAGGGCAGAGTGACATTTTCTGGGGACAATATGGGACTGCAGTGGCATAGAAAATCCCCTCCCCCCCCCCCCCCCATCCATTTCCTCTATTTTCCGCTCTCTCCCTCTCTGCTAATTTCCCTGGTCCTGAGTGCTGCAGTAGCTGCTCTCTGCCTTTTCTTTCTGTTACAGGTCAAAAGACTCAACTAAGTTCCAATAGCCTGGTAGCACTATACCGGGCAACGAAATGGATGAAAATGTGACTGGGTTCAACAAAGGAAAATTATTACAGGCAGTAAAGATACACAGCACCAAGTACATTTTTCTGAAAATGTATGGGAAAACCTGTAGCTGTTATGCATATGTCATAAACACCTCGGCTCAGAAAAGTTAAAACACGGGGGATCAGCTACCAAACAGAGAAGCTGAGAATGTTTTGCTTTTCACGATATGAGTTTGTTGTGATTTGTATTGCTTTGGAAAATGCCTTCACTGTTCCCTGCTATTCCTTGATTATTGTGATTTAAATGCTGTTACTAATTAGGGCTGTCAAAATTGGCCTAAAAATCATGTTGGAGTATCGGCTGATTCGTGGAGTCGTGATTAGGAGCACTAGCAATCTTAATAAGGTTGCCGCTGGCTGAAGGAGGAGACTTTCAGGAGATCGCCCGAGAGTTTCCTACTTGCTGTTGGCTATATTGTATGGCATTTAAAGTTAATAACTTGTGTTTTCTAATTTAAAAAATGACCAACGTTGGAAGATGACAAGCATTACTCTCCAATCTTTTAAGTGTTTATGTCTCCAGTATAATCTATAGCTTACATGTTTTTTTTTACATGATGTTACATAATGCTTGCTTATAGGACATGGTGCCTCTCTCCCTGCGACCAATACTAATTTTCATATAAAACATTTTTTTATATATATTTCTTTCAATTGAAATATTCAAATGTTGTTGACAGCCCTTATACTTATATAAACATGAAAACAGCAAATAGAAAATAATCAATATACATGCCTCTGTGTTCCACTTTATGCACCTTGATTATATATCATTGCCATACATGTAGATCAACACTTTGTGCCAGCTGTATGTCAGTGTCCCCACATGTATTTACTGTTTAGCCTCCTGTACTGTGCTGTCATCCGTTCGAGTCAGACGGCACATCTGTCATTGTTGATCGCTGCGGTTGTCTGTGTGACAGATGAGTCCTTCCCTCTCAGCGGGGACTCTCTTCGGGGAGGTACAAATTCCTGCTCATCCAAGCATTGGCAATCATGCATAGCACCTTGATGAGAGACAGGCCCCCGCCACTTGATTGACTGGCATTCTAACGTGAGGCGATGGCTACGAACACCACGGGCACAGAAAACATTAAGACCGTAGGCGTTCAGCCCCGTCCTCGACACACAGAAACACGCTTGGACACACAGAATGAATCACTGCACATTAAGAGCTCATCCTTCTCCCTCTCCCCTGTACTTAATAATGAGACTAGCTGATATCCATGGCTAATCTCATTAGGGCATGTCACAGAGCAGGGGACGGGTTTGCATTGAAGTTGCACTGACTAGGTATTACAGTTGATTACACATGTACAAGCCACTCCATCTTGAAGGACAATGTTTTATTGTCCACTTCAGAGGGAGGATAATGTATTCAATCAAGGTTTGGAGAGTTTCTTGACATGGGGCTGCAGAGGGTCAGAGACAATTAACTTTCAAGGGTCTGGTGAGAATCAGGGTTAAAAGCCTCCAATCAAGTCAAGCAAGTAATTTGCTTTCCCCCCTGGTAAGCCAGTTAGTGGTCAATCCAATTAAGACTTTGGTTCAGACCCATCAGTGTCCTGCAGCGGCGTCCTGCAGTCAGACGTACAGAGAGCAGGAAGGGGATCTCTGTGGAGGGCCGTCTGTCACACAGGGATTGTTTGACACTCGTCTTTGATTGCTCCATTTTTCTGTGCTGGGTTCCACCGTAGGAGGCTAACAGGCGTAGTTGAAGTCGGTCTCTCTGTCTGTCCTCCCCAGCGAGGACAAGCGTGGATCCCGCTGGGTCAGCGGGACATTGATTGGGCGAGAGACTTTGCTCCTGCCGGGAGCAAGAGGAGAGGATGGACCCGGCGGTCCTGCTGTTTGTTTAAGAGCAGGAAGCCATGTGGAAAGGCTTAATGTCTTAATTGGTGTGAGTGGCAACGGACGGTACCTGACGAGACTCATTTAATCAGGCTTGGATGGCAAGAGGGGAAGGCAGGGGTGAAAAGGCTACAGGCTTGGATGGCAAGAGGGGAAGGCAGAGAAGAGAGAGAGAGAGAGAGAGAGAGAGAGAGAGAGAGAGAGAGAGAGAAGGGGGAGATATCAGGCCAGTGCTTCAAGCACGGCCCCCTCAGCTGCTTTGTCGTCCTGCAGCACACCGTTCCAAGACACCCACTGACACCTCACAGCTGTGTCTGTCAGACTCAGCCACTCACCCACTGAGTGCAGAACGAGGATGCAACAATAATTAGAATGTATTTACACCAGCGTGTACATGCATGTCCTGCACATGCCTGGCACAAACACAGCAACATTACATGTTACAAAAAACAAAACACCCACGATCGCTGCCATGCGCCAAAGGCCATGTTCAGACCTGGCATTAACATGTGTCTCGGGTGATCAGATCACAAAAGACAGTTGGAAGCAGAGGTGTTAATGCACCCACGAGGCATTGAGGAAACATTGAGATCCGATCGCTCAGATCACATTCGGAGGTGGTCTGAGGGATCTTAGGTGGTCTACACCGCAACATGAGGCAAATCAACAAATTAGGATATGTAGTTATATGGCTTAATAGTTTGTTGGTGCTTTGAGAAGATGCTCTGCACAGTTTTACACCTGCCCAGCCGCCCACCTGCTCTCATCCTCATCTCTCTGAAGCTCTTGCCAGCAGCACAGATGTTCCTGGGGACCACCAATGGTCATATATTTTTATGATCATAACATGTACCCAAAATCACATATACATAGGATATTTCTACTGCTTACTTTCTATGCTTAAAAAGCAACAACACATTTGGTCTTTGGAAACAGAAAATGGTTTGCTATTTGTGAAATTGGCTGCGGGGAAGTGAAATATGATCACAAGTGGTCACTCCAGAAGCATGTGGAGACAAATTCTAATACCAGGTGATAACTGACTGGTTGGAGCTGTCCACTTGTGACCGGACCTCGTGAGCCAGATGTTGATGCTAGGTTTGAACAGGGCCACAGAGACTAGATCTTTGTTGGTCAGAGCATGTTTACACTTTGAGTTTCATCCCTGTGTGTCATGTCCAACATGGCCTTTGTTTGTTTGGGGCCATTTTAAGCTCTGCCACACATATCTGACAGCCAACCCCAAAAGACTTCATATATGAACAACACAAACATATAAAGAAAACATCACACACACATATACACACATACAAAAGTGTTCCCTTCGGGACAGTCCATCAGACAGTAGCAATTGTTTAGGGACTGATGTTCCTCTGCACAAAGTGAAAAGGAAAAGAACAAAGTTATTTTCTCCATTGTCTTTCTCAGCTTGTCCTTTCAGCATGTTTGCTCCGATTTTGTCCAGGTCACTTCACCTAATGGAGTAAAATGAAGGCCCTGAGGCCAGGACTTGTCCTCTTGATACAAACATCCACGTTTCAGGACAAGGACTGCTCTGCCCTGTGTCTCTGCCCCAGGCTTGCAGAGAGAGAAGTCACTTAACTGCCCATTTACGTTGCCATTTTCTCCGGCTATTCATGGGCATACCATTAAAGCAAGGCTAGCACTTTGTTTGTGTCACTGTGCCTTTTGGCTGCCTCTCTGTGTCCTCCACTTCTATCTCTGATATAACAACCAGTTAAAACATGATATTACTCCTTTGCTGCTATTGAAGTGCCCTATACACAGATGTAATTTAATAGTCAATCTCAGATATCTTCAATGGGTGAATGTTTATTTTCTATTAATGGTTTGGTTTTTGTTCCATTGAAAGGTTAATGTAACAATGTACACTTAAACTGAAATATCCCCTAAAAGGAAATGGACAAAGAAAGGGCTGCAACACCTCGACTATTTTGATTATTAATTTATCTGTCAATTGTTATGATTAATCGATAATTAATCATATGAAAAGTGTTTTTTTTACAAAACTTATTACTTGTAATAACTTGCTGTAATAAGTAATACGCATTTTTTTCACTGATATATTTTAGAATATACTCTCTTTTTATTTTCTAGATCCCTTTTTTTAAATGTGTTGCCTTTTTTGTTAAGCACATAGAACTTTGAAAAGTGCTGTAAAAATAAAGTTTAATATTATTATATTTGATTAGATATTGCTCAATTTTCCGTTTTCACAACATTTAAAGGATCCACTTTGAACGGTCTATTACTGATGGCATGAAACATTCCCAAAGCTCCATTACATTACGTTATAGACCATTTCAGTTGAATTGCATTGCTAGGCAACAGATTAAGTCCATGTATATTTCCTGTCAGCTGATTACATTCACATACACTGCAACTGGGACATATTTGAAATATTTAAGCTTGCATCTGTGAAATGGCTTCTAAATAGCTTTAACGGGGGCCTGGCTGAAGTGATTCATCAAAAAATGGTGAGAAAACAGGTGAAAAGTTTTTCTGTTCTTTATTTTTAAATTTGAAACTGTAATGGTGCATTTGCCTTTTCTTCTCTGTATCGCTAGTCTCAGCCTCCGACTCATTTCAAATGCTTACTCCAGAGACACTGGAGAGTCTGAAGGAGACATCATAATTTCCCTTAATTCATCGTGTTAGATACAAGCAGCGTCATTGGCTGGTTACTGCCCCCACGGAGCCTTTGCCACAACGGCTCCGTGCATCACAACATTGACCCAACTAATCAATGATGAAATTTGTTGCCAACTATTTTTATAAATGATTTAAATGATTAGTTGCTGCTACCCAATACACGGATCACACAGGACTAGTCTCCTTCAAAAGCTGATCCAGCTCACTGTTCCAACAACACATCTCTACTGAATACGCCACCTACATGCGCAATCCCACACAGCCCTTCCCATCAGGCTATGCACACTATGTAGGGGCAGTTTGGCTGGTGGGCATGGTTTTCTTCAACTGTCCGCCCACCAAAAACTCATCATCTTTATTGTCCCTCCTGTTGATGTAAAATTCAATAAAAGTGGCAGGGACCATTTTGAATTGATTATGAATAGATGCCACTGCCTGGCTGTCTACATTCATGACAGCTCGGGGAGAGTTGATGTACTGTATTAGACAAAGTGTGCGGGCTTGCCTGTGTGTGTTTGTGTGTGAGTGTGTGTGTATTGAGGGGGGCTGGGCGGGAGTGTGGGGGGGCTTCTTCATTATCTTGACTTGAAAAGTTGTTTGCTCAGAAATGTGGCACATGGGTGACAAATTGTGTCTGCATTGCCCACCCTCTGTTTTTTTTACATAACCTTGCTGGTAGTGCATAGCAAATCTGTCTCTTCACATTTGTATAGATATGTTCAATTGCTCACGGGGCATGAATTCCTCATTGCCGCTGGAAAATGGGGAGGTACAGATGAAAAACCATCAAGTCCTTACTTTTCACATGGCTGCACTCGACTCATTGCTCTCTGATAGCATGCCCCTGCAACTTAAGCTGTGAATAATGATGTTTTTAAGTCCTTTTGACCTTGCCTTATACATACAACCTGTCAAAAATTGAACATGTTGCATTTCCTACACCTGCTGTCTCTTGGCACACCATCGGCACGGCACTCCTGTGGCGTTAGAAAGGCCAAAGAAGCTAAAACCTGTTAGTGTCACACTGAAATATGCAACGACAGGTGATCACCTGGAAAAAAAGCATTCATCCATCTGGACAGTTCAATACTATAGCACTGTTTCGTGACTGCACTAGAGTGGTGGCAGATCAGTAAAGATGCATATAAAGTAGTTTTCTGGTATAATGTAATTGAAAATTACATAAATACAGCTCAAAACACAGTAAAAGTGCACATGTCTCAGTTAATTGGTGTACATGTGTCTGGGGTATTTTTCATCCAAGAAAAGCATGAAATTCATTTGACTGCTCCTTTTTAATAAATCTGTATTGATCAGCAGAGTGTGCTCCTCTCCAGACAGCAATCAAGACATTGCAATGCTCTGCACCCATTTCCTCTCTCATCCTCAGGCTGCATTGATTTTATGAATGCAGGGCTCTTCTAAACCTAGTTGGTACTTTAAAAACTTCATCGTCCTCTAGCCGGTTATTATCGTGGCTCATGAGCCTTTTCTGCCCTTGGGAATGACAGCTATTGCAGAAAATGCTGCCGGAACATTTGCTTCATTGCTGTTTTATCTATGTTTTTAAAAAAGCTCCTTTTACATTCCTTTTACGCTCTTAATGCATGTTTTCCTGAGGCTTTGATTTTTTTCCATTTTGCACTTTCTATTTGAATCTATCACTTTTATTTTGAAAGCAGTCAAACATGTTGGGCCAATCACAAAATTGTGAATCTGGTGCAGCTCCACAATCCTTGCACCAATATTCCCTAAAACGATGGTGCCCAACTGGTCCAACCTCAAGGTCCAGAATTTCCCTCAGACATCAGGGGCCATGTGCATTTAAAGATCTGTGTCGATTCATATAAGTGAAAGTACGTCTGTGAATTTTTTATTGTGTGGGCATGTGAAGCCAAAGACAAATTCCCACGATAGTTGACAACAAAGATGTCTAATCAAACCCTTCATGACCGAAATATGCATCCTTTTAACAGATTTATAAATCCACATGTACGCCTGGTTTTGTTTTAGAATTGAGTCAATTTGGAACTGGGCGCACAAGCCTTATTTCCTCTCCCACAGTTTCTACAGCTATAAATGGATGTAGAAACTGATTAAAACCATTAATGGTATGCAATAAATCAATTTAAAGTATCTAATAAGGTAATAGATGGAATCGCATTTGTTGATGGCAAATGTAAAATTATTTGGACACTCCTGATTACCCTCAACCATTCCTTTGCCCCAACAGCTTACTCTCTCTCTGTCTCTCTATCCATCTTGCTCTCTGTTTCTTCTCTCTCACTCTCTCACCCTTCATTAATTATAGGCTCAGCATCAGCAGTGCGTCTCACAGCACGGGGTTAATGTAGATGAGGATATGTCACCCGGGGAAGCTGGTGCCTGATAACTGAGTTCCCCACACCCCTCACATCCCACTGTGCCACCCACATCCACACTCATGCTACCCCCATGCAGCTAAGTGCACCTCTTAATCTGCTTTCAGAACTTTTCTAAACACTGCGCATGTTTCCATGAAAAATTAATTTACATGCTAAAGTGGAATGGCTAACGCCGCTGGGCACTTGGTGTTTTTATTTTCGATTCACGCTGACAGGAAGAAAGCATTATATTTGGACAGATTTTTTTCATTCAAATGAATGCGGCTGTGGCGTAGTGGAGAGCAAGGTAGCTCTCCAATCAGAGGGTCGGTGGTTCGATACCCGGCTTCGGCAGTCGATGTGTCCTTGGGCAAGACACTTAACCCCAAGTTGCTCCCGAAGGCTTGCCATCGGTGTGGACTGGATGTTGCATGAATGTTAGTTAGAGTCTGATGGTGGCACCTTGCATGGTAGCCTGTCATCAGTGTGTGAATGGGTGAATGATATGTAATATACTACTGATTGTAAGTCGCTTTGGATAAAAGCGTCTGCTAAATGACTGTAATGTAAATTAATGCTTTTCAGTGTTGCAAAACGCTCCCAGATTTTTCGCTTTTAGCTTTTATAGCGGTGTAGAAAGGAATATCAGACAGACACAACCTGGTAAATTAAAACTTTTTTGATCCTTTTTCTGAACTTGCTAGACATGTTTTCACAGTTGCATTTCTATGTAAATGCTACTTGGGTTCCAGTTGAAGCTGAAAGCCATAGTCCTTTTTAGTCCAATGCATACTTTGTCACACTAAGCATTGCATTGAATCTCTGTTTTATGTGTTAGTTTTTTTTAACGTTACTGTACCGTATACTGCACAATGTCTGTAGAGCATGCAGTTGCCTGTGCTTGGCTTAGATGCGCAATACATAAATAAAAGGATTAACACGATCAGTGTCAATCTCTGTGTGATTTATATTGCCTGAGGTGCACGTATTCTTCTGAGACAAAGACAAGTCATGATTAATTAGTTACAAACCATTGCATTACTGCAGTGACTCAGAATGTGAAGAAAAAATGAATTTACTTCAGAATATATGCTCACTCTGACGTGTGAATTTTGTCAGTATTCTTGTAATTGTACTCATGCACAGTAAATCCCCTGCTCTGTTCGGTGAAATGCAACCCTCACATCTCACCTGGGTAAT
The DNA here is from genome assembly GCF_027596085.1 of Anoplopoma fimbria. Classification (NCBI taxonomy): domain Eukaryota; kingdom Metazoa; phylum Chordata; class Actinopteri; order Perciformes; family Anoplopomatidae; genus Anoplopoma; species Anoplopoma fimbria. The sequence goes on from NC_072460.1 coordinate 17,020,706, forward strand.
ACATCCTGTTATTGCTTTGGATAAATAAATGAATTCAATTACGTTCTATGCATTGAATAACTTGCCTCTCACACAGCCCGGCTTTGCCTGTTTCAAAGTGATTAATGCTGCAGTGGGGAGCGGTAACTAAAACACGGGAGAGCTTTATTGACATTAAAGAAGATATCATCATACAAGCTCAGACTCTGGGACCCATCAGTGAAAGAGTCACTCTCACGTCGTTGAGACGTGCAGAACAGAACAAGAAGTTTCTAATTTCAGCCAGGCTTATTGAGGCGTCATATTGCACCTGCCGTGAGCTCACTCTTCGATGGCCTTTCAGACCTCAACTTCCTGTCTCAATCAGGGAAAATGATTGCCTGGCTGGCTGCTACCTGCCTTCGTCATCCTGTAATTACACTTACTTCCATTTAGAGACACATGCCTAGCAGCTCTGACTGGTACTCGACAGCTCCCACTGAGGGACCATGGGTTGGGTACCAACCAGGGCTCAGTTAGCAGGGACTTGATGAGGGGGTTGAGAGATGTTGCTCTAACTTAGTATTAATTTAACAATGAAGCAACACGTGACTGATTCCCTCCTTTTCATCCAGCCCAGCGGACTTTCCTTAATAATGATACGTAACAAGCGTAAAGTCAATGTTTACTTTCTAACTTAATGTATATTTATATACATTTTGTTGTGTTATACAGGTAATGCTCCTTTTGAGCCTTATACAATATGCTGTAATGCTTTTTATGATGGTTCAAAAAACAATTGTTCTTTTGGGAGGGAGTCCAGCATTTTGTGATTGTTATACGCAAAATCCACAAAACTGCACATGAAAACAATAAGAAGTTGGAAAATAACAATAGAGCAGCATTGGCATGTGTGATGATGCTCACCTCTTCCAAACAAGGCCCTGAGAGGCCACGGTGGTTCCACCCTTACAGCTGCATCACTTCACAAGTTTGGCTCAATTTCACAAAGCTTTTTTTGTGCCAAGTTTTGTTGGTTCCGCAAGCTCCACCAAAGCAGTCTGTACTTACTGTGTTAACCCAGCCCAGTTGTTTAGATATCAGTTATGTTCATTGCACAGTAGGCTTTGTTGCCATTTGTTTAGAGAAAGAAGCATTCAGTGTTTTATATATATTTTTAATTAATGAATACAATTGTACTTACTGAACAATTATAAACAAATATATAACCCTTAAAGGCAGAGTGGTTACGATTTAGTGGCATCTAGTGTGTTTCAGTTTGCAACCAACTAAATACCCTCAGCTCACCCTCTGTCCTCATGGCTACTTTGTCTCAACCAGCAGATAAGTTAACAAAAAAATGTTTTATCCAATCGTGCCTACTTTGGAAACTTAGTGTTGGTGGCCGATTGAATTGGGTTTCACTTTTGTTTACATGTTAACAGATCTATTAATAAGGTATTGGCTTTTACTCACAAATATATTTTATTGCACATACAATGTAGCAAGTATAGTTTGAAGGCTGCTTTTGCTTTTTAATAACTGACAGTGAATAAAGACCTAACTTGTTTTACAATGGTATTTTCAGTATCTTAATGTTGATTTTCTGGTTCAGTGTGTTGTGCATGTCAAAAATACGGACGCATGTAACACATAACAGCATCTACTGATCTGGTTGCTTTAATGAGTTGTTCAATAAATCTTATTACAATTTCTTTTTTATATTAACTTTTTGGGCAAATATCTTTTTAATGTTAAGAATAGCATAAGGTATGCTGAAAAATGGCAGCAGTAAATGTAGTTGGTATTAGTCATAGGTTCTGAGTTTGAAAGTGAATGCAGGATAAACATCACCATAAAGACAGACACAACCACAAACAAAACATTCAGCTGAGATGCTGAAAAGACAAATAGCACACAAGCTGTAAGTGACGCACAACCGCTGAATGCCTTGACAATGGCTAATTTATCTGTCATGTCCATGGCATATGCCTCAATTAGAGAGTAATTTTCTTCAAATGTTATTGTTCAGCTTTCTGGTCTTTTTTTTTTGCTTTCCACAGTGGTCCAGCTGCAACAATGCTATACATTAGGCACATTATCACTGCCCACAGGGGCTGTTTGATCACAAAACATAGCATCCAGGTTTCTAGGGATCTGCAAGAGGGAGACATTTGGGGCAAGGGTTATATATTGCACCATGATGATGGGCCATTTTGCTGAATGGAACACTATATGGAATTGCTTTTTTTTTTTAAGATCGTACAGAAAATGGCCATCAGACCTGCGGGCCGGAACAAAGGGGCTTCATTATTGTCTGTGGCTCTTATTCTGTTACTGCTGGAGTAATGAGAAATCCAATGAAATTGCGGTGAAAACTACATAAAACAAGAGTAAATGTTACACGACAACAACTGATGGAAATGTGTTGAAGCCCGAGATTTTTTTTTTCTGTCTAGCTTGTCAATAATTGCATTGACTTCTGGAGGTGGCGATATCACATTACTGCAGGATAAAAGGACAAGTCAACCTGCATCTTCTGTAATGAGCTTTTTGATTAAGAATGAAAATCCGCTGGAGGGGGAAAGGAGTCTTATGATAGACTAATTTCTCTCGTGCCACATCGCTAAGCTTGCCTGCGTTCATGAAGAGCATTAAATAGCTGCTCTAGCCAAATGTCCTCGTCTTCCTCCAGCCCAGTCTGCCCAGCCAGGAAGCCAAAAACAAGCACTTCTGCTTGACACTCATGCATCTGTGTGCATTGTTATTCAAAACGAGATGGCTTGGTTGCAGCTACTTATCGTTCGAACACCCCCATTAGAGCTGGCTTCAGTCAGCCCAATTCAGGTTTGCACTCTCAGGAAATGAATCCATGTCTTGGTGGAAAGTGAGCAGCATGGTCTGAAATGGAGAGGAGGCTATTGTTGAGAGAGCATTACAGGGAGGGGGGGTGGGGGTTCCTCTGTCACTCCTTGGATAAGGTCTCTGCCATCAGCCTCGTGTTTAACGCTCTTTTTGTCACACCTCAGCCTCGTTATCTATTACCTCCTCCTCTTTCCATCTCCATTTCACGGCCTTTGTGTGTCTGTGCATCCTGCTCTGCTTCTGTTGAACGTTTGGCCTATGTTCAGAGTTCATTAGTCTCCTCCTCGCTTCATTACAGCCTAAAGATGGGCTGCCATCACCAACCGACGGCTATGCATGAGTGCGTCCCCCTCTCCCCCCACACCAGTGTGACAGGATACCCAGTTCAGCACAGCAGGGGTGATGGTTGTCATGTGGCAGTAGCATGTTTTTGTGTCACCTATTTGGTAGACGGAACTATTTCCTAGCTCTCACAAGACCCCCCAGAGCTGTTATCAGCAGGAACAAAAGTCACCTGCCTGTCAGAGATTCAATGCAAATCGAGCAAGAGAGTCCTAGACGGAGGAGGAGAGGGCGAAGGATGCTTCTAATTAAAGTTCAGGGTGATTTAGGTGGCAGCGGTGGGGTGGTGATGTCTGTCTGTTTTGCTTTAAAGTACCAGGGCTCTGGTAGACTTCCTCTGGCCGTGTATCGACAACATGCTGGGGCAGCATGTGGAGATAATCAGGCGCTATTCAGATGAGGATCAGGCAGGTTTGTTTACTGGAATCCTTAGCACCCTACCCCTGCCATGTAAACACCAGGCATGCCACGCCTGGTGGGAGGCTGCTGCTGCTGCTAGTGGCAACACAGATGAAGCATAGTTGCTGATTAAATTACAGCTTTCGTCAAGTGATTTTCTATTGAGTTTCTGCGTGAGTCACTGTAGCTTCGTATTCTTCCTTTGGTAAACAGGATGAACTTTTACACTGAGCAGAGGAGCTCAGAAGAGTCTGTGACAAGTCATTGGGTCTGAGTGAAGGTTGCTGAGGCGCTATGTGGGAGAATTGAACAGTGACATATCAGTAATGGAGCATTGCGCTCTCAGTATGAATGCATGGAGATATTTTTTGGGAAATCTGTCAAGTGGGATAAGTTACAAGGAAATGACATTCATGTGAAGAAAAAAAAGAGTGATTTAGTTACATAAAAATCACACTATTTCTCAGTTAACTTAAGGGGTATGGCCCTAATTCATTACCTATTACCTTTGCAGTGCAGCTTCTGTCTTCTCCCCTTGTGTGCTTAATATTCATACTGACCTCAAGGGGGCAGTGTGGGAGTCTGATTGTTCAGAGGTGTCAGACAAATGGGGGTTATTTTGTACCTGTATGAAACGTGCCCTTTCATTCGGGGCCTTTTTACAAAACTTCATGCTGCAGTGATACGTTTCCAAAGTTAAACAATTTTGACTTGGAAGACAACATGTTGAAAGAGGCATATGCGTTTCAAACCTTTTGTGAATATGTAAATTCACCTTTCTGTGTAATGGCGCAGCTGTCAAAGCTTTTGCAGTGTGACACAGCCTTGGTGCATGCTCCCCCATCGCGTTATCAAAAGCTGACAAGAATGGATGTGGTGTGTGTGGTTTCAGTATGTGTGTGCGTGTGCGTGTGTGTGTGTGTGTGTGTGTGTGTGGGTCTGGAGTCCATCTGTGGCAGAACAAGAAGGTTCCTGTGTCATTACCCACTCCAGTGCACTAACATCTTCAATTAACAGCAGCCAGATACTGATTACATGTTTTCAGGATGTTGCTCTGCCTCTGTGACCGATCTCCTCATACTCTGCTGGGCTCCAAAGTGCCAACAGAAAGTGAAGGTTGCACAGAGATGTAGTGAAAGCATATCTACCTTAAATACCTTTTCCACTGGTTCCTGCTGCTGCTCTTTCAGCCTGCAGGGGAAAAGAAAACTAAATGTGACTTAGCAATTGGTGCATAATCACGTCTCCAGGTGTAAAGGAATTTGCAGCATGTTTTTTTCCCCTGGCTGCGTATGGGGTGCATAATCAGTTAGCACTTGACCTTGACTTGTATCATTAATTCAGTGAGTAAACTGTCAGCCGCTCTCACCAGCTGTGCTCTGGTTTTTAACCTTGGTTCCCTGAAGGTCAAGCACTCTTCACAAGAGTCTTTCTCTCTTCACTTTTCTTAGAGTGTGGGGGGTTGTGCAGCTGTCTTTCTTTCTTTACTTTACTAATAACTTCACAGCAAAAGAAGGTAGCTACCTTACATTTGTTACTCAGTCCAACTCTGTCAAAGGTGCCTTTAAACACCTCAAGGTGATTCCTTAATGTAGGTTTACATTAGCAAGCCAGCTTAGAACACAAACTATATAGATACAACAACATTCAAGTTAACAGGAGGCATATTTCTCCTTATTGGGTAGAGACTAGCTGACCACCCACACTTCCAGCCCCTGTGCTAAATTGAGAGTTGGTTTTGCAAGAAGAGGATTGTAGGTTTTGTCCAACCTTGCAGGAAGTGGAGGTGTCAAGAGAACCCATAGTTCGGTAATAAGCAGATGCCAAAATTCTGAAAAAACGTGACAGTACATCTTTTTCTATATTACCCCAGGTACAATAGGTACTGGGAACCAGGGCTCGAGACTTTTCCCAGGGAGGATAGAAAAAATTCCTGATAATGTTTCATTTTGAACAACAAATCTGTGTTGAAGTTGAAGCCAGAGGAGGGCTAGTAAAATTAGCCTGTAGGGTCCCGTGGGCAGCAGCACAGCCCTGCTTGTATAATATTAAAATAAGGGCGCGAACAACTCACAAACAGGGTTACAATGAGTTATGGTGCATTCAAGCTCTATTCATTTAATCTTTTTATTGTGCGAAGGTAAATTCTAACTTATCATAATGTGTTCAAATGCAAATTTGTAATATTCAGTTTCTCTTGAGAAACTGCTGCGGATCATCTGGGATTAATATTACATTTGCAAAAACCATCATGCAAACGAATATAAAGTGGTTGATGTTGAAGTACATGGAATTCAGTGTTACATTTTTTACTATGGTATGGTAGAATTGAGTATCAGAATTCGTCGACTTCCTCAACTATTACGTTTCTGATATTGTGATACATTTGCCAAAGAGTTTGTAGCTGTGTAGAACTTTCACACTGCAGGTGGAGTGAAACACTCGTCGTAAGAGAGATAGATGCAATAAAGTTTAAATATTGGGATAACTGCGCACATTTTTGGACATTCTCCCTTGGAAGCTATTCGTAGCATTGTACTTTTTGTTCGATGAAAAGTGAGGAAATAGTTTGTAGAAATTAAAAAAGAGAGCACGGGAGAAACCTTGGCACATTTCTCACCTCTGCGCAGCCACCCAATTACGTCGTAAAGTGGGTGTGAATGTCGGATTGTGGGTTTCTGAAAGTTCCAGTAATTGTCAGACACAGACCCTCTGGAATCGGAAAGCTGTGGGGGGCTTGGTTTCCGGGGTTACTGGGTTTATTGACTGTAATGTAATGACTGGATCCCTTTTCCTGCTGTACTTACTGAAAAAAAAGCAATCACAACGTGTTACTAGCTAATGGCCAACACTGCTCGGATCTCATCGTTTTCAACCGCTGTGGTAGAAGAGTGTTGGCTCCATCAGGTAGGAAGGGGAGATGGAGGCAACAGTAACTAGGCCAGTGAAGGTGCACTCTGTTGAGTAACAATGGTATAGTTGCAGGTGAGCAGCTGAGTTTCCAAGCCAGGAAAATCAATTAGAGCCCAGTGTCTGCCTGCATTCAGTTTATTATTATCAATCCTCTTTTCTCCAGCTAGGGGTGAACTGTAAAGCACGTTTTACTTAAAATAATTTCTGCCTGCTTCTCCACCACCAACACCCCCACCTGCCTTCAAATTACATTAAGTGTCCTCTAGGACATTAACCACCGGACAAATCAAATTGCAGTTTCAGTAGGAGGATCAGGGTGAAATGAGCCTTTTCAAGAGATTTGGACCCAGACTGACTTTTAAAAGCTCATCAAGCATAACACTTGTCCTTGTTGTGCCCTTTAGACCTCAGTGCCTTAGAGGAGTGTCTCCTCGGCTTCTGTTTACCAAGGATACAATGTCATCCGCTCCTTCTTGTTTGCACTGCTACAGAACTCAATCAAATAAGCGCCGTTGATTGAGGCAGGGTCAATGCAGAGATGTCCCTGTCTTCTGCGTCACGCGGCTATCTCAAGTGAAATGAGCTGGAAAAGCTGCTGTCATGAGGAGGCAAAGGAGACTCAGAGCGAGGAGGGAAATGGATTGTAGTCACAGCCAGATCTGACTTTTGATAACAGGCGAGTCAGCCTTTTGTGTGAGCGGACACACTGATGTGCAGTTAGCAGGGGCAGTCATCCTCGGAGTCGATATAAGTCACATGAACCATGAAGGGCAGAGGTCAGCAGAGGTCAGAAGCTTAATCGCACATCGGCTACGTAGCAGTGAAACAAGATTGCTACAAGCCTAATGGGAAAAGGTATGTGATATGAATACATTTGAAGCACAGACAAGTCCACATCTGCTTTTGCTGGAAAGTAATTTCATCACCGATGGTCGAACATGCATTTTCTGATCTGAGAGATAGGAGAGGCAACAGATGTAGCTTGTTTCAGTTGTGAAAAGACTGGGGATTCATTGTGGCAAATAAGACACAGATTCATTGTGGCAAATAAATGCAGGTATTGCCATCCCTCTTGAATTTTGTGCCGTTGAACCTTTCTGAAGTACTTGATTCCTTTGTTCTCAGATGCAAACTGCTTTGTAATATTTATTTCAAAAAGATATCTGTATTAGATGGCTGCGATGCCAAAGCAACTATGCTATTTGCCCTGCGAGTCTGTGCCGTGTCTTGCAACCAACCATGGGACTTTCAGCAATGCGGCAATGCTATATCAACAGCAGTCTCAGTTGTGACTAATGGTAGCTCCTCTTGTGGATTTTACTGCAGGGGAAAAACAAAAGGTAGTCGACTACAGGAAGAGAGAACACACATTCTACTACAATCATTCAACCATTTACAATCATGGAATACAATTCAAGAGAATGAACTATTATAAATCAATATTGTGTTGTTATTAGTTTTTTTCGTTGACAGCAGAAAGACAAAGCTGAAACTGATCTTTTACTCTTTTATCCTGTAATATACAGATACTATCTTTAGGATGAGGAGGAGGAGAATGGTATACTTTGTGTAAATCCAAATACTGCAGCTTGGCCAGTACCCCTAAAGCAAAAATATGGAACTCACCAGGCTTAAAAACTAACTCCGATGTAAACCCCTTCTCGTCATTATTAGTTTGACCGTCAGAACAACTAATGTAGTACAAAGTCTGTTAAGGGCTAGGCGGGATCGGAGTTGGATGGGTCAAACACAAACAGGACTTTCACCCAGGATACCGCTGGTCTTTTCCGTTGTAAACCAAGTCGGTGTTTATTGATTTTATCGTAGTTTTGTTACATAACTTCTGGACTTATAACACCAGTAAAGTTACACACGTAATTATTTCAACAAAAAACAAAAGTAGTTTTATGTGTAGCTAAACTTAAAAAAGAAAGCCAACCTTTGGAAATTTATTTTGAAAATACATCATGTATGTAACGGGCAGAAACTGACATGCGGTCCCTGAGGTGTCCATAAAAATGACGCTCTGGGGTCCCTAAAGCATCATAGTTTGAAGCCCAGGCCCCATGACCAAGCTACGATATTCGACTTGAGTTTGGGAGAGAGAATGTGTTGATAAATCATTCGTTATTGTTTCCACAGGCCCTGAAACAGCCTGTTTTAAAGCCTGATGCCTAAAGTGTAATTGCTTTAAATGATGGAAAAGGTGAAGGCAGTTTAAAGGATTGATTTAAGAGATTTGGTTTCGTGCTGAACAAACCAAAGAGGGAGCCAAGGTCACAGCCAGGGGCCAAGACAAACAAGTATATCTGTCAGCTCTTTCTCTCGCCCATGGACCCGTGCCATTTTGTACTCGCATACACTCAAAGAAACAAAAATACACCCCGAGTCATCTCACACCTCACTGCGTTTTCAGTCAGGAAGAACTAGAACTTGATAGTTAATACTTTAAGTGAGGCATATATTTGAATAATCTAATAGTCGAAATTGTATGCCTTTTGGTACACAAAAGAGTTTTTAACATATGTCCTTTATTCACTAATTTAACAAAACTGCTATTCAGTGTATGGCATATGTCAGAGTCTAAGGGTCCCTGAATGCCAGGAAATGTATATAACGGATGAGTGTTTACCCTCTGGTTCTAATTACATGTCACCCTCTCCCAACCCCTTTTCCCTCAGTGATTGACTTGGCATAAAACAGGGTCAGTGCCACTGCTGAAGATAGTGGCCTATAACTGAATTAGCAAATTCAATCTCCTAAAACAAGATCACGCTTACTTTGAAAAAGACTCACTCCACACTTTTAGCGTAATTGCCCACACAATTATGGTAATCTAGAGGCTCTGTACTTAATGCACTGCCTGTTTGTTCCTACCCCAAATCCTTTGCTAATTTGAAAGGAAAGATTCCTTCATTTGAGATAAAAGGCCCAGATAAATTACATGTCCCTTTGTGAAATCTGCCTGTATTGTCTCCTCCAAGTGTTGGGGGTGATAGAATGTTCAGTCACAGTAAGAGCACATTTGGTCCATATTATCTGAGCTATAATATTATTTGTAAACTTACAGTTTCTCTCGGGTGCTTTGGTATATTATCAAATCATCCCGAGCATTTGGAAAACAGTAAATGCATTTCTTGAAATAATTCGTACAAACAGCTTACCTGGAAAAGCCAGTAATTTTCTCAAAATCCATTATGTAAATATTCATGCTAATGAATGTGTCCGTACCATACAAATACCAAGTCCTTGTGTCATTGTTTCCAAACAAGATCAAGTCAAACAAGTCCAAATGCTTAACATTGATGTCTTTGGCTGTGATTACACCTGGACTTTCAATGCGACTTTCGTGATTGGATACGCCACATATGTGTGTCCAATTTAGTGCAACCTGTGACCTGCATTAGTGATCGGATATAGTATAGGATAAAGATAGGATATAGATAGGATGTAAGTGGCTGTAAAACAGTAGAGTGGCCTAAACACATTTAATTCCCAATAAATTATTTTCAATAACGTTCAATAATGTTATTTTTGCTTCTTACTATTCCTCACTGCAGTATTAGTAGACTTGTTACCAAAGTAGCTTAGAAAAACTGTGAGTAGATGACTGTAAGTATCATGTTTTCTCTCTGGATCCTTAAAAGTTTCTGATACGTCACAGTGTAGGAAAACAGGGCCAAACACAGTGTTTCCCATCTCCTAGACATGTTTTTGCTTCTGGCCTCTTGTCCTTCCAGCTTCCTTCCAGCTGGTCACATCTGTGTGAACAACAGGCACAGCAATACAGCCTATCTACAGCACTCATGAGTGGCTGTTGCTTGGCAACCTTAAAACTCTAGGTGACTGGGGATGTCTAGCTGCTTAGGGGATGGGTAGGGTTAAATGAAGAGGTGGTGAGTTTTGAGCTAAAGGGACTGCATTCATCTGAGGCTATTAAAGCCACAAACACAGATACACAAATACATCTAAAGAAAACATAGAACCATCAATATCATACAGGCATAAAAAAAAATATTTTAATAAGAAACACATTTGGAGACAAGACCGGACCACCTTATTATGTTATATATTATATATTATTATGTTACGTTTTGCGATACTAACTTACTAACTACTTTTTTATTTTACTATTCAGTGGATGGGCAGATTTATACCTGGTAAAATAATTCCAACAAAGACCTTTTAAACTTTAAAGGTTAAAAACAACACCCAGCATGCGAAATACAAGGGATGTTGATACCTGAGACCCCCTGAAGCCTCAACAGCTAAATTGTGGGCGATCACTTGAAAGAAAAAAAAATGTGTCAGTTGCGAACTTGTTACGTCCAGCAGTATATATTATTCAAACTCCAAAACATTTATTCACAGATATATTAATACAAAAATTACTGTTGTGGTGTTTCTTATATTATTACCCAGCTGTTTCTAGTTAGTAGGTTATCCTCCATATGCAAATGGTCCGCTGTGCAAATGTTGTGTAGATGGAAAAAACCTTACCCCAACACAACCTGAAAAACAGTGGATTTCTGCTTCGACATCATGGTTACGCTAGTTTAAATATGGACACTGTACGCATCGAGTCTGGGTAAATACGTCAAAGAGAGAAGCAAAGTGAATTACTTGTGGTCCATTTTTTTTTTCAGGAAAGATCGATCTCCAACCTATCACTGAAGAATTGTGATGCATGTGTCAGGTTAGAGAGAGAGAGACATGGATTCTGTTGCAGGGATTAGTTGATGGTGTGTATGGCTGTATTGTTAACAATATTAGCCTTGATGAAATGTGTTTAAAGCATGTATAGCCTAGTTTATTGCCTTGGTTTGCATCCATGGAGTCTTGTAGGCCTATTTTACATATTGAATATGTGTAAGACTTGAGCATAGTTCACACACTGACATCATGCATCACAAGACTGAAAGCTCCGACTCAAATGTGTTCATTATAAAAGGCTCTGGGAAAGAGCAGACATTTCTAAGTCACGCATGTTGTTGGTTAAAAAGTTGGACATTTAAGAAGTTGCACTTGTGTGTTGGAGTCGAGGCACAAGTGCAATTGCATATTGTGTGTTTGTGGTAGCGTGTGGTACACTGTGTCATCGTGACACTGTCCTACTGTATAGACAAGGGCATGCCATCATAATTGCTGCAAGTGATTCAATTATGATCCACTTCTATCTACTCCACAGGGGGCAGGAGGTGCAATGGGACATTAGAAATGGATAATTTACTTCGCTGTCAAGAGATACACACTACCTCTTTTATGCACGACAAAACACACATGATGCTATGCGCCCTATAACACACTGCAGCAATCACAAACACGTGTGTACAGCTGGATGTCTCAAACTGCAGTGTTTATCAGACAAAAAGAAAAATGTGTAATTCCCCATTTATTTTTCCTTCTGTGATGTCTCATTGGGTCGTAGCTCCATTAACTCTATAACTCTCAGAGGGAAGCTAGCGTCATGCTACATTAGGAATATAGCCTTATGGATTCCACATTAAATGACTTTTCTCAAAGTTATTCATTTTGGAGCTTAACAAACCACATTTGAAAGTGCACATGAGCAGCAAAACAGTCTTGAGAAAATGTAATTGTGTCCCACTCAGGAGGGGTGTGCAGTAATCTTAATGTTTGCTGATTTTCTATCTATGGTCATAATGTGATGAGCCCTGCAGTCTGGCAAACAGCAGTCATGTGTGAGCAGTAATCATGTGGTGTCAATCAAGTGCCTGAAGCTTTCACTCACGAATCAATCAGCCTTGGGCGGCTTACAGGCAAATCAACACTTTTGCAGGTGGACAGGATGGACTGGCTGACTGGCAGCTTATTCTGTCTGTCAGCAGAGAATTGAAGAGAAATCGAACACTGCCTTGCTGCAAACTGGGCATATGAGATTCTACGACTTTTTTTCAGAATGACTCCCCACTACCAAAAATACGCTCAAAATCTGCCTATTTCCATATCATGAAAACTATTTACACCAGTGCACCAGTCTATTATGTGGGCAAAAAAACAAACAAATATACACGTTATTGTACTGGAAACATGATGAGCTTTTGCAACAGGTTCATTTGAGTTTATTCGTATATACATTTGTATGTATGTATATATATATATATATATATATATATATATGTGTATTTATATGTATATATATATGTATATGTGTAGATACTGTATATGTATATATATGTATATGTATATATGTATATATGTATGTATATATGTGTATGTATGTATATATGTATATGTGTATATATGTATATATGTGTATATGTATATATGTGTATATATACGTGTGTGTGGCATTGCACTTTGTAATTGCTGCTTGTTTGATTAGTGATTTACAAATAACCTTTATTATTATTATAAATCACAGAATTTTCAATAGATTAAGTCTTCATTGCACAACATGAGACTAATAGCCTACAATTTAGCGTTAAATTTTACAATTACACAGAAAATTTTGATTTTCTACAAAACATGGTGTTTGTTGTCAAAACTAAGCCAATCACCTCTTCGATCAAGCGACAGTCGGACGTCTCCCATCATGCCCTGAGTCTTGCAGTCGGTAAAGAGCAACCGCGGTGCACCGGTGATCGATTCTGCACAGGCCTGGGTCATCTTCGGAAAAGCCTAATGTTTAAAAAGACATGGGAATGAAGATGGAGGGTTAAGTGCATCCTTATGGTCAGCAGATGATCATTTCCAGTCTTTGCAGACTGATGCTATGATCTGAAACAGCCTTGGTGGGTAACTCACTAAACCCCGATAGTGAAAAGAATGATACCGAAGTATAGGATCTATTCGTTTGTGCCTCTCTATCAGCTCCACACAAAGAAGTCCTAAATATAACTGATGCCTCAGATGGACCAAGGTTCAGGGGAAAATTACACTTTGATGGTCGGGTTCACCCCATGGATTTAAACTGCAATTAAAAGGCCAATTAAATGCCCTTTTATTCTGTTTCCAGGTAATGGTGCCAAATAATGTGTTGCTGAACTTGGCATTGTCTCACATGCTGCTTCAGATCCAAATGGTGCATAAACATTTAACTGCCATTTTAAAGAGCTGTTACAAGCCATGCAGAGACACACTGGGTGTCCCTAACATCCCCCTATTTTTAAATTACTGACTTTGTAATTTACAACTGAGAGTGAACTTGGTAATTACCCAAACGTATCAACAAAAAAAGAAAACGCAAAAAGAGCAATGGTGGATCCACAGAGACAGACTATTAAGATGTTAAGCTTCAATCGGTATGCATGTTTAAGGGTGTAATGCCCGACCTCCTGGGAACCGCAGGGATACTTTTGTACACATCATTCAAACAGAATTATATTACATTTTTCCTGCAAAACTCATTCAAACTTCATTAGTCGTCAGAGCACAGAGATGCATGATGGCAGTAGCAGAATATAGTAGTGATTCAACATGGCCAGGTTCATCATTCACTTGGGCACATGACTAGGGGAGGGGGGTTGACGAGTAATTGTGCACCAGCTCTCATGGCCCCTAAATGTGGGAGATTCATCATTACAGCATGCATGGCTTAAATGCATGTCGTATAAAGGTACCGTGGGAAAAAAGGATCACTACAAAGACTGGAGACACTTTGGGTGTGTAGCGTTGCACCAATTGTTTTGTAACCATACACAAGGAGACGTTGTCACTTTAAGTCTACAAAAAGCTTTACGATAACGGTAGGTGTGGTATTCAGACAGAATTCGTTCAAACTCAAAAACAAGCGGCAATGTAACGTTATACGAGCTATGGGTGGAAGTTCCAAAACATAAAGCTGGTATTTTTTTGACATAATATGTTTTCATTCATGTCAGTGGAAATAGCTTGTTTTCCTCTTTTAGCATATGTATAGAAAAAAAAAATGACTCCAGACATTTCTACAATTTTATTTGCCATTAACAACAATACAATTTGGTTCTATTTTTAGCTTAAGTTGCTCAGAAACATGTATTTTTCTGCAAATTCTCATGCACCCTATAGAAAGTGACCTTTAGTTTTTTTCTATTTGACAGTTCCTGCGACCACAACAATCTTTTTGCAACAACGTGCTTGCCTCATATAAAATAAATAAATAAATGAAAACCCTGAAAACAATAGCGAGGATCTGTCCTTCTGGTGTTGTCAATGGAAATCCTATTGGAGACTCCCTGCCATCAGCAATGTTTGGTGTGCAGCACGGGGCGCATGCCGGGGCAGGCTGCACAAACAATTGTAGCATTGCTAAGGATCCTAGAGGGGTTTGGAGGGCCATATCTCCTTTGGGAGGAAAAATTGTGATGTGCTCTCTCACTGTCTCTCAAACACCTACATGCACACACCTGAACTCACAAGCTCACACAGGAAAAAGGAGAAAACCAAAGGCCATGTCATAGAGGGGGGTGAAAAAAACGAAAGATAGGGAGACATAGAAGACGTAGTGTAAGATTAGTTTTCTGTGCTCTGGTGTCCAGAGGCAGCAGTGGCAGAGCAGATATGCCTGTGAGAGACTGAGAGAGAAGGTGCACACAAGTCACAGTTAGGGGCAAACGAGGTCCCCAGCTGCAGCCCCCTCTGTTGTTACTCTCTTCTTTGTTGTGTTTTTTGTTGCATCTGACCAAAAGATAAGCCAGGTATGGATGGCCATGGAAAAACACATTTGTGTCTTGTTTTTAGCTAAATGTAATCAAATCTTTCCTGGATATTGTTCTTGGAACTGTATGGTAGTAGATTTGGAAGCAACATACAACTGGAGCCAATTTGTGTGTGTGTGTGTGTGTGTGTGTGTGTGTGTGTGTGTGTGTGTGTGTGTGTGTGTGTGTGTGTGTGTGTGTGTGTGTGTGTGTGTGTGTGTGTGTGTGTGTGTGTGTGTGTGTGTGTGTGTGTGTATACAGACTTGGCAGATAAAGCTGATTCTGATCCTCTTAAAGTATTTGTCAAAATTTGACAAATATGTGGTTATAACGTAGCTGCAACATTAAACTTTTTTTCTGTCTCTTTCTTTGGGTATCCTAGACAGCCCGTGGGGGTAAATAAACCATACCTGTCCAGAAACAAACACCCCTCTACCAGCAAAGTAGAGTGCCAACATGATTGAATACTACCTCAACAATTGCACAATGAATGGCAATATCCAGGTAAATGTTATCACCCCAATCTTGAAGCATGCTTTCCACTGTCTGCATGTGTTACATGGCAACCACTCTGCTAGATGTCACTGAAGAACTACAATGCTTGGCGAACAAAAATTATTATTTCTTATCATTAAGTTAGTGGATTTTTTCTTGCTGTGGGTTTATTTTATTAAACCAGTTATTTTTGGTATCTGTTTTATAAAAGCAATATGCCACTTCAGTGTTGTGCCTAAAACAGCCCCATAGCTGTTGTAAAATCACTGTGAATCACAGCCTCTTATGGCTTAGGTAGAGAATGTGAACCTACATGTGTGGCCTTGTAATAGAATAAGCAGGGGTTAAATGGGTCTGGTCTGTCCGAGGTTCATGACCACCATATATGCTCTTCTATGTATGCATCACCATCATTTTTTGAGTGTATCTCTACTAAAATTTTAAATGCTATGAGGCAGAATGGAAAATGTAATGTGTGTGAGTGTGAGATAGCCTCCTAAGTGAATGCAGGTTTCTAAACCAACTGTGTGTGTGCATGTGTGTTTGCAGGGTGGTTCAAACGGCCAATGCCAAGTGACTTGCATCAGCAAAAGCGGGATTAGAGAAGAAATGACGGGGTGTACAGGTCCAGATGAAAATTAAACAATTAAGTCTTTTTGTATTTTTTCAAAAGAGAAGGAAGGAGAAGGATGAAGAATTTAACCTATGCAGTATGATTTATAATTTAAAATGCCTGTGTATTCATGATGATTGTGGGTGCCGTTTTCTTTTTATTTAACAAACTTCACGTTGCATCACATTACATTTCTGGGCTCCAAAATTAACTAACAAATCAATTCAATTTAACCCCGGAGAATAGGCATAAGAAACAGAGATAGGCAATAAGCAACTGTGAAATTATGGAGGGAACAATGCACAATTGTGCTGCTTTAACATTGACAGTAAGTGTAATTGCATTAGCAGTGATAGAGGGTAGGTTATGAGAAAATAAACAGTTATGGAATGGGCATACTCATACTCAGCAAAAAGTTAATAAATACCACAAATTATTTAAATTAGGTCTGCAATAGAGTGTGTCAAATTGTCATGTATACCTGCGGTGTTTTAAACAGTGCTGTTGTTGTAACGCTTAGAAATGCATGTGTGGAATAAGTTAGATAACCAATCCCCTCAGAGACTAAGGGAGGTAAAGGCGGTCCACATCCAACAACTTCAGATTTTTCAGAGCAACCCTGATTATTCTACCTTGAAGTGTCACTTGAAAAGGATTGAAACAGAGTTTTTCTGTATTCACAGAATCAATTCATTCTCAAGCTATCTGAGTGTGTTTATTCATAGCATGTCTGAAATTGATGCACATTTCATTGCTTCCATTTGGGGAAAGTTGTTGCAAATGCGATGTGTCTCAGAAATGTCTTTGGGAGAACAGATGAGGAATTCAGGCAGTCCTCAGGCAAAACCTACATTTTTAATATCATTTTTATAGATAATCATAGCCCAGAACTCCTACAGGATACATTTGGTGGTGCTTTAGAGCTATTTCATTGGTGAATAATTCATGATTAAGAAATGAAACTTTGAATTAATCTAATTTAAATTTTAATCTTTTGGCATACCAAGGAACGGCTGAAGGACCTGGTGTAAGTATCTAGATGCTATATTAGATGCTTTTTCTGGCTTTTCTGCTTATAGGAAGTTGAAGCTCTTAGCAGCCTGGTCACAATCTTTACATTACACTGTGATAACTGAGAATCTCCAGCTGTGAAAACATGGATTGTTGGAATTACTGATGATGAATATGCATCATATGTGGAGAACAAGATTAGCATAATACAGATTTGTTTTGTCTTTGCGTCTGCATGTGATTGTGTGTTATATGGACACGTTTGTTTTGCAGGCTTTTTGAATGTGTGTGTTGAATGTATCCTCGTTAGTTAAGACGTTTTTTTCTGAATGCATCTCTGTCCTGTATTCCTTGTGTCCCATGTCTTTTTTTCTTTTTCTGCCTGTGGCACCAAGAACAATAATGAAAGGGTTAATGACGGATTGTGATGCGTGCATTTCCCTATTGACATCCTCAATCCCCCATTTACATTTCATATCAGGACAAGCCACTGGCGGGGGCCCCATGTGAAAGGCCAGGCTGGATTAAGGTATCACTGTGATTGTATGCTACCTTATGGACAGACAGGCAGGAAGAAGACCTAAATCCCTGTCTGGAGCAGAGCGAGGTCTCAAGCTGCTGGTAAGCTCTCATCAGTCTCACCCTTTGCCTCACGGCTCTCTCTCCTCTCATATACCTCAGAGATCAGACGTGATGGCATGTAATAGTGGATATAATTGCTTTGTCCTCTATCTTTTTCCTCCTCTCCTCTCTTAGTTGGAAGTAACCAAATGAAATGAGGTGACACATGAGGAGAGCGTGAACTCTTTCTGTCAAAAAAAGCCAAATGCTTTCTGTGTCGTGTCCAGAAGTAAATGTCAAATTGGCTGCAATCTGACAATAATTTGTTAGTATATCTCGCAGTTTTTTTCCTCACCCACAAAAATCTGGTGGCTCAGTGCAAGTCAACTATTTTTATATTGATGCAATGCAGGAAGTAGCAGATGCTGTCTGAATATGTTATTCTCTCTCTGTGTTACAGTGCTCATAAGCCCTAAAATCATGTTTCTGTTCTGAAAGCTTGCTCCCTGGGACTGTATATTGCCACTATCAAAAAGGGAGCTAAAACGGAACCGTAATCCCACCCAACGCAGCCAGTTGTCGGGATTTTCCTCCTCTCCTTTACAGATACTACGAATAAAGTGATAACCTTATTTTCTCTGTAATACTCTAAGTCAGAATATGTGTTTGTCATTGTTGCGGAACTATTCTCAATAGCTGTGAAGGATACGGATATCCAAGGTGCCTCGTTAGTATGCAAAACAAGGCATCATATTTTTGTCTCATTTCCGATTGCAAATGGGGAAGGAATGGAAAAATATGCGGGCGATTACCGCGTTAAACAATTTGGTTCTGCTTTAATAGGGACTCCTTTGATTTGGTCCCGGGCTCATGAGATGAGCATGGATGAGGATTGATTGAGATGCACGGTGGAGCTTGTTCCCGGCTGCCTGCTCTGCTAAGCAGGCCCACTTCACCATAATAAGAGGTCATCCCTGGAGGAGTGTGGAAATGTGACTAATTAAAACAAAATGCTTTATCAAGAGCTGAGACAAAGTGAGCAGCCCCAGTGAAATTAAATAGCCAGCAATTTCCTGAGATTCATATTCTGATAAGCATCTTATTAAAACAGCCACCTATCTAATGGAAGTGCTCTGCATTGTAAAATTACTTTTTCTCTCTCTATTTTGCTCTTTTTCTTGCCTGTTTTTAGCGATTAGCGTTTAGCGGTGAGCATCCATGCTGGTTGCATGCGTGAATGACAGATAAATTGTACAACACACTTGGAGTCTACCTATTTTGTTAGACATTTTGGATTTTCTTAAGCAAGGGTGTAAATTACTTAGTGCTGTGGGCACAAAGGTCTTAATTGTTTTTTTTATATATCAACGTTATTCATCTCTCTGACAGCTCAATTGTGGCACTGATTTGTCGTAAGAAGGACCATCTGTACTTTTACCAATCTCTCTCTCTCTCGCTCGCTCTCTGTTGCTATTTTTGAGGTGCCATGTTTCCATACTGATGACATCTGAGTTTGATTTGCTGCCACAACTCTGATTTGTGAGATTACAGCACAAGGCTGCAGCTCATGGAATGCCTCCGAGCAAGGACAAAATCATTTTAATTAAAAAAAACCCAAACATTTAGCACAATGCCTCACTCAGCAAACATATCAGAGCAGCTTGCAATTACTACATCTCCTGTGATTGCATCTCTGTGGAAATTATTTGCTATTTTCATTTTGTTTTTCCATTCACAGGTCCTGAAGAGCTGAAGAGATGCCTCCACTGAGAGACGTACAATTGGGCCACAAATCATACGCATTAGGTTCACTTGAACTTCTGGGTGGGTTGTTTTCCCTGAAGAGGGGACAGAAAACAAAATCGCAGCTATGAAACCTCTTCATACTCTCACTGAGATCATTACTCTGATATGACTGCCACTGTCTGTAAATAGTTGCAATTTGTTGACTAAAACTTGAACCACACATAATGATGTTAGATGAAATATTCCTCCTCAGTGTACAGCAGGAGAATGGGCCAATCATCACCATTTGGTAGTAGGGTGCTAATTAGGGTTGGGCAAATGTCTTCATTTTCATATCGTCTAATCGTGGTTACTTGAGATCGCCAATAGGCGAGCAGATCGACACTGAGCGGCGGCATGGCTCGGTGTCTGACGGAGCTTTTTTTTAATAATAGAACCTCCAAGCTTCTTGCAAGAAATGAATAAACATTCATAAAAGAGCATTCCAAAAAATTGATTTAATAGCTATGTCTCCACAACGGCTCCCTTTAAAAAGTCTGAGTGTCTGTACTTGGTGCGACAATATCACAGCATCATGTTTTGTTAAAGATTATTATCTAATGCAATCCAAATCATATTCATAATTAAGGCTTTAAAGTTTTAAAAGCTTCATTCATAACTTTGAAATTTGCATTATTATTATTAATAACTTGCAGAAAAAATGCATGCACCTTCCCTTACCCTCTCTCTGTCACTCTCTTGCTCAAACATGCGCACAGCAAGCGACGTGGCGCCCAGTCTTCAGTCCAACAGTCCCAATTGATCTTTTACAATCTTTTACAAAAGTCATGTTTTTATTTCACTAAATATTCTGCTTCAATCCACATTTGTTGGTGATTTTTGCTGCGGTCATATTCCTGTATCACGTATGCAGCAATGAGGCAGGCAACTTTATTAACTGAGGGGTCTAGAAGCAATCTAACAACACCATAAATTACATTTATATAACCACAATAACACAAAATCATATTTCTCCATTGTTTTGGGGTGATAATGTCATGAAATATAAAGTCAGACATTCAAAGCTCCATTCAAAAGCCTCATTCAAAAATGATGTTGAATACAGCCCATAACAATAACTACTACTATAGAGAGCAGAGCAACGTTTCAGTGAGCAGGCATGTGGAAAACAAAGATGTGGAGTGTCAGATTCATGGAAAAGAAAAGGCAAACTGGTTTGTGATTCAGGATTTAACGCCCCTTATTTCGGCCTCGGAAATAACAATAGTTGATCATCTGATGAGGCTTTGTCAGTGGGCCATCACTGATGCAATGGGCCACCTGTATTGTGGTTTCTGTGTGTAATAGTGTGTATGTGGACAATTGCTGATTGCATGGCAGGAGTCCCTAAAGCATGTTGAGTGTGTATCCGGTACCCACTCTAACAGGTGGATGGTGGGAAGTAAGCGGCGAGGTTGGACTTCCAGAATGGACCTGGTTCAAATGCCACACACATCCACGTCCCAAGACACACGCTGCACATTCTGGACTCTTACAGCTCTGCAATGAGAAATACATATAAATCTACTCTGGTCATTACCTCCAGGGTTATATGAGAAAATATTACATGATTGCAATTGTGTCATTTTTTTGAATTAAGGGTTTCAAAAATGTTCTTCCTGAAGGGCTGAAGTTCTACCCAGAACCTTTTTTGAACAAAGGTGCTGCTTCAGAACTTGCATACAACTTGCACTGAGCTGTTATTACCTCGTCAACTCCTTGCCGGTTGGAGACGTGTTACGGTGGCACACAGTGCTAATCTCATTAGACCAAACGATGATTTGTGAGAATCATAAAGTCTGAACTATTTTAAAATATACATTACGCCTAGCAAAGTGGAATCTTATACCTGCACTTACATTGAAACGTTATTGGAGTTAAAGACCTGTTCGTCATTGTCTGGTTTGAACATTGACATTACTACTGTATTGCATTGTGGGGTATTTAATGCCGGCATAGTGTCCAGTGTCCAGGATGTTGGTATGGAATTTTGGATTCAACTAACCAACTATTGTTAGGGAGCAGAAAGATTAATTGGATATAAAAGGAAATATATTAGTGTTCTAGGTAAAACCCTCAGGATGGGTTCTTGTTGGCACCCTAAGAAAGGTGGAAAGGCTCTGGATAGAACCTCTTACAGGACAGGAACCATTACACATAGAAGGGTACTCGATATAACCTCTCATTGGGTTTTTTGGTGGAACCTTTCACAGATGGTTAAAGGCATAACCCTTTATGTTGGGTTCAAGGGTTCCAGTTAAAACCTTTTATAAAGGTTCTACCAGGAAACCAAAAAGGGTTCTACCTCTGGGACAAGCCGAATAACCCTCTATGGTTCTAGTTAGCACCAAGAGTGTATGTTTGTGCATGTATGAAATGAACATTGACCAAAGATATCTGAAGGTGTAATCAGCTACTATTTCTTGTTGGGATGTCGAACATCTATATTAATGTAAAAAAAAAAAACGGTTAGCATAATTGTTGTTCCCAATAATAACTGACATGGTTAAACATTGTAACAGAAATAATTGGCATCACATGCATAAGATTGACAGTTCAGTTTTTCATTTAATTGTTTCCTGGTATTTGTTTTTTCCCCCTCCAGTCAGGCTTATTGCTTACACGGGTCAGAGAAGAGAGGGAATGGAGTTCCAGTGGAGTCTACAGGTTTGCCACATTCCCTCGTGATATCTTCAAATATGGCTAGAGGGAGAAAGAATTAAAGGCATCACTAGAGGCCCCTTTGAAACCTTCCAACTTGGTATGAAATCGCTGCGTGCGAGCACTTTGATCAGCAAACGGTCAAGCGGCAGCCAGGCAGTCGGCCATCTCTCCACATTACCGTTGGGAGCCTCATTCCCAGCCCTGTGCACAGCCTTCCACCCAGCCACTGTTTGATTTGCTCACTGAACTGATCTTCCTACAAATAAGCTTTGTGCTTTGCCACCATTTACCCCTCTCTATCTCCCGTCACACATGCCTCGCAGCGTCACTCTCCCCTCTTTGCGTGCGCCCAGCCGCCCCGTACATCCCGAGATAAACAGTAGGTACCGCACATCACACACACAATCATAATTCCAGCAGTTAACCTTCTAACCCACTCTGGGCTTTGAATCACATTAGATTCTTGCCGCATTCCTCCCCACAGAAACAGTCTCCACCAAGTCAGATTTCTAATGTAAACATATTAGGTTGCCAATGGGTTTCTTATCTGACCTCACCCTAATGACCAATGATGTGTGCTTTGATTTCAGGTGCAGGGTGGGAAGATGCCAAGACTGAAAGTGGCTGAGTTATAGGCTACCACTGGGAACCTGGACCATCTTGACACAGCCCTCTGTGTCTTTATGTAAGATAGGGCTCTAATAGACGTAAGTGACAAGAAGTGCATCTGTAAGTTATGAGCAAATCAATAAGCAAATGTTGGATCTTTGCATCAAATGAAGGCTTGAATCAGAAAAAAACACAGAGCTGAGCAGGATACTGATGGAATTATGGATATTTTCCTGCTGGAAAGCAAGTCACATGATATTTTTGCATGTTTGAAAAATAAATCAAGTCTAAGGAAGTTGAAATGAAATGAATACAACTATATAAAATATTCCATATGATAATTCAAAGGCTAACTACAGTTTTTACAATTCTCATGAATGTTTTTCTACTAAGAAACGCGACTGATAGCATTTTACTGGAATAAACAAGCCATCTATCAGTTCTCTCTTCACCAAAGAGGCAAAACGTCTTAGAGACAGTTTTGTGCAACCTGTTCTTTCAATATCAATTGAGTTATATTCCAATCAAACAAATCACGGCGTGCTCCAAACAGGGCTGCTCCAAACAGGGCTGTAAGTAATGGATTGAAAAAGTCTGTATTTGATTACCCCTGCTGCCCAAGGTTGACTAAGATCCATTTGGTAGGTAGTGCGGTGGCATTCCAATATGGACAGCCTCCAGCTATTGACCCCGTCTTTAAGTGGGCGCTGTGCTTTTAGTGTACTTACATTCGTTGTTCCACATCTTCTTCCTCCTGGCAGTTTCGCAATACTTTTGATGGCAGACGCTGGCTCCCTTTTCCCCACTCTGCATTATTGATGCATCAGAGAATGTGGATAGCCTACTTTTTTTGTCATAATCTCATAACCCGCTGAGGACAAAGATGTAAAGGGGTTGATGTGTTTTATAGCTACTTCAATGTCACGAAATGACAGTAATAGCAAAGACGAGGATTGTATATATAGAGATATTATATGGATATTTATGTATATATATACACATGTATGTACCGTGTATACATATGTCCATACATACATACATATATATGTATGTATGTATGTATGTATATATATATTTATTTTAAATATATATACTGTATAGATTTAATTTTTACCTCTCTACTTAAGAGTTCATTGAACTTGTTTTTTTTTTGTTTTTACTATATATATGTATGTATGTATGTATGTATGTATGTATGTATGTATGTATGTATGTATGTATGTATGTATGTATGTATGTATGTATGTATGTTATTACATAAATGGTAAATCTTTGATCAGTATATTGGTAGCCTTCACATTGAAAAGAATACAATTTGACAATTTGACAACCTGAATCTTCATAGGTTTTAAAGTCATAGATAAGTAAAATAAACAGATGTAGGGCACTGTGCTATGGCACATTTTAAGAACAACTTCAAGGATTCGACATTCTGTGTTTTTCAGATTATCATCTCCGAAGTTGTAACAATCCTTGTGCTGATCAGTTCCACTGTTGAGTGGTGTAATAAATACATCTCTGATCCGAAGCGAATGAGGGAGAGTAAATCAAAATTTGAAAAATGGTGATGAGAGGAGAGAGAGAGAGAGAGAGAGAGAGAGAGAGAGAGAGAGGGGCTTGTATCTGAGCATGTTCACAGTTTGGTCTATAGATGGCAGTATTCTAACAGAAACAGAGTTGGATGGGAGAGTGTCAATGACACTGTTCAGTGCTTGCTGCGCAGACAAACTCTGATGGGTAAGAACGTTTTCTTTTTATCAATATGATACAACGGTCAATTGTCAACTATAAATATTCAATATGTATAGTCTAAATCATATGTTGGGTTATAAAGGTGTCCAGAGGGAATGCAAATACAAATCTGTATGAATCATTCTACAGAGAATTACCCAAACTGTAAATTAGAATGAGTTCGTTAGAAAACTTCTGGCATATTTTTGGTGTTGTGTGTTGACATGTTCTTGGTGGGATATTGCAAATTGCCATATGCTTTTACATTGTTATGTTTAATTTAGAAAGTGCTTGGACATGTTTTTTTCTTCCTGGTATAATCTTAAATGTTGTTTTAGGACCGCTTTTTTTTTTTTTTTTTTTTTTTTTTTTTTTTTTTTTTAAATTTTTTATATATATTCTTGCACGAATGTTTCTGAAAACGTATTCATTATTCATATTTTTCTCTGGGCGGAAACAGTTAACACCATAATGAGCCGGAGTGTGAGGGGGCTGGGTTTAAACGCGCAGTGTGTGCCAGTGGCAGGCAGGCAGGCAGTGGCAGGCAGGCAGCGTGCGCACACACACACACACTGTACTGTACACTGATGGAGCCGCTAATCTATGTCAGTCCGGCAGAGCCCCGTGAGAAAGCAACGCCGCGGGTCTGAAGCCAACGCTGCGAATTCTTACACCGTCGGACACAACGCAGAGCCCGGCCACGGCTGGTTCATAACCTCCGTGTGTGTGCGTGTGTGTGTGTGCGTGTGCGTGTGTGTGTGAGCAGCCTGGAGGACGCTGGAGCCCGAACTGAAGGAATGTGCCATTTCATTGACACGGTCTAGTAAAGTCACGTTAGGAGGTGAGCTCAGATGGTGAAGGCTCTGCCGCCAAGTTTACGCACTGAATTTGCAATTACTCGCGATGATAAAGGCTAATTTTTTTTTCTTTTCTTCATTTTTTTTTTTTTTTTTACTTGAATGAATGACGACACCACCGCACGCTTAACAGGTTCCGCAAAACAGATGCATTTAAGGAATTGGAAGAAGTAGTGAATGTAGGATTATTAACGCATCTCTGAAACGCGAAGCTTTATCCAGATAGAGCATTTGGATTTTTTTTTTTTTCCCTTTTTTTTTTTCACTGTGGATGTGAGTCTAGCGCATCAGTTACAACCCGGACAGGCAGCAGCCGCGCTGGAGGCAGCAGGATAACCGGGAGATCCTGTTTAAATGAAGAGGTGAGTGACGCTCGACGCTCGTTGAGGATAAATGTGCCTCACAGTGTGCAAATGTTTGTTTAAACCTCACATGACAGACACACAGTTGTGTATCTTTGGGGTTTATTTCCGACACTGCGGACAGAGACATTTTTTTCATTTTAGGCTGTTGGCTCTGTTGAGGTAGCAGCAGCCGTTTTTATATATATATATATATATATATTATATTTTTTTTTACACATTGACAATGGTGATGATGCCGTGAGACCATCACATATATGGTTTACAAGAATGTTTTTATAAGATGATTTCACCTACAGCAGGCTTTACGCACAGGTGTTGCTGTGGATCCTTTACTACCGTTTATGCTGTATTCTCATTCATGAGAGTTGAGCTGCCTTCCTAATATTGAGTTATAATCTGTTCTACAGAGATGATACTATCGGTTGCATTGTTCATGTTGACGAGCTGCTTCTGGTTTGTGTTTGTAAAATCTTGTTCAGGAGTATTTAATGTAGTGAGTTGACTAGTAGTATATTTTATAGTCTTACAATCATCACAGTTTCTAGTGACTTAAACTTGTTGACCTTTGATTTTAAAGGGCAAAACGTCACAGACACTCTCCATAGCATCCACATGAGATATATATATATATATATATATATATATATATATATATATATATATATATATATTCACAGCATCCTTCAGACTACACTTAGAACCCTTATTTAGAGGTAATATATCGACTGTTGTCAGGTTACAGACCAGGACCTGTGTCTGTCACTGCAACAAGTGAACCTGGAGTCTGGTTCCAGTTGACTATCAGACTGTTACATTTCTCAATTCTTATGCTCGTAAAGATAAATGTACTGTGAATTAGTTTCACACGGTCACTGATCGAGTTCACACCATCTAAACATCTCATGCTCTATTTGTTCTCTTCTTATGTGGTAAAACCGCAAAAAGCCCCAAATTGCAACAACAACAAAACCCCCAACAATCTGATATATTGTCACCAACTGGCATCAATTTAGGACTCCAGATTGGCTCTAGACCTCATCTGTCCCAATTCAGCAGATGCACCTACAAATCTTCATTCTCTGTCAGACTGCCAGCGCTCCGGCAAGCACCCGTGACAATGACTCTAAAGAAAATAAATGTTGTCTTAAGTAGGAAATTGCCTTACATTTGCATGAAAATAACTTGCATCTGCCACGGCTGACGGGTAGCATATTAATCCCTCTGTGCGTGCAATCAAAACCCGTTCCTTCTTGGTGAGATCACGCTTTTTATGCATTTGAAGCGTGACCCTCTCACATCATTATTTTAATATCCATCTCAATGTGAAACAGCAGTTTGACCCCAAAGCAGCCACCAGGGTGGAAATTGCTGCCTTTGGAAGAACAAACCAGCACTCAGCATTGGTTTGATTATCACATGCTGATTATAGTCACCTAATTAACTCCAATCTAATGGGGGAAAAATAACACATTTTCTGATAGTGTGGTGATGCTGCTGAACAATCAGTCCCTCTGACCAGTTGGCTGTTCAGCAGCTGTTGTATGACCATTTTATACAGTTCTATAAGGTCTGCTTTGGTTAAAATGTATGTCCAACATTTATGGAAGGTAACCTTATGTGACATGCTTATTGCTGATAACTCGTTCCCTTGAAGACAACATCATACAGTTGCTGTTAGAATATTTCCAAAGCTGTTGTTGATAGTCTCAGTTTATTTAGAAAGCAATTAATCACAGTCCGTTCTCTCTCTTTTTCAAATCATGGAGGATATGAGCAAAGATTTAAAGGTTTCCGCTCAATGAATCATTTTCAAAGTGAGGCCTTTTGAAGGCTTGCGGTCCGAGGAAGGCTTTGAGGACCGCTGCATAGCACGTCCTTCCAATCAAAAAGGGTTAACCTCACCAAGTTGGAGAGAAATTGCCTGGACTGGACAAACTTAAGTCGAGCTTTGTGGAGCAACTGTTGACGTTTCCCCACCACTGCCTCTCCGCTTCACCTCTCTGTAGCAGGCTATCTGTGTTTCCATTGGATTGACCCTGCAGCTATGTGGTCAGCGAGGTATTCTGTTATTAGGACTTCTGATGTCCACATTTCCTCAGAGAAAATACTCCAGTCTTGGATCTTTTAATAGTGGTGTTTTCAGCTGTCCTCAAACACAAGATAAATATACATTAGTCAGGATTGTGCTGGATCTCAAACATTTCATGTTGACTCTCTCACTCTCAAATTTCATCTAAAGCATCCTCTGTACAAGACCTCCTATCGCCATAGCTACCACCGCCACCGTCGGCATCTATCAGTATGTGCGGCACACTCTGCTGATTGGCGCGCATGGCTCGAGAGCGTCCCCTGTTGATGAACAGGAAAGAGCCTTAACAAGGAGCTGAGTTAATTATCGGGGGCCACAATGCGAGCACACGGCCTCTTCCTGCTCAGTGACTTCCACTTGTACCACTCAACAACTATGATGACATTACTAAATAATTTTTTAACTGCTTAATTTGCTACTGAATGAGTTGTTACTGCCTCTCCGTGTGCTGTGTCACCACCAGCACTCACACAGCAACACACACACACACACACACACACACACACACACACACACACACACACACACACACACACACACACACACACACACACACACACACACACACACACACACACACTGCCCGCTCCTCTTTGGATTCCCCCTTAAGGCAGCCAGACTCACCACAGTTTAGCTTGAGAGATTTTGACAAGTCGTTACGCATGCAGGCAGAATCCTTGACCTATTTCTTAATGAGTGAATGCTGCAAATGCGCTCAGCGGCTGTGTATTCTGTGTAACCCCCACCCCACCCCTTCCTTACAGCAACCCCCACCATCCCAACTGTCTTTTGCTTGCACACACACACACACATGCAAACACGCCAACACATGCAGATAATGGTGCTTTTGTGAGTTCACTGACTCATTCTCCCACAGATATAGGTCCTCCCTTTTCTATCCGCTGGAGTGTACAAATAGCGAGTGAGTGTTTGTTTTAATGCAATTGGCCTCCCGTCTCCTCTCACTGTAGGCTGTTTATCTGAACCTCTCAACTGTCCAGCTGTCGCAACAGAGATCTCAATCTTCCCTGACCCGCACACGCTCCGCTCACTCGGCCTTGTTATGTGCATGTTTGCGTCTGGGATCGGCGCTTATGGGTAGCGCGTACGTGTGGCGATTGACACGAGGGAGATCTGGATCTGTGGTGACATTGATCAAGTGGAGTGCAGCCAGGGAGAACATTTAGTCTGAGAGGGGGTCTGGCAAAAAAAAAGAAGCAGGGAAGATCACAACTCGTTCTCTTCATCCGCGCAGCGAGCGGCGTTCCTTTCCATCCTCTTTTTATCCTCTGGATAATTGTAAACAAAATGAGTTTTTCTACCTGTCTCTTACGCTTCAAGCACCAGATGCAGCAGGAGAGATAGTCTCTCTAGGCGATGATTATCCCCCACAAACGCTCATTTACGCTGTTGTTGGTTGTAGAGGCAGCACTCTGCTGACATGTTGATTCAGGGGTGTAGGAACAGAGATGTCTGTCTCTCTGCATCTGGGATAAGATGACACAAAACTTTGTTGCAACGTTCCTGATACAAAGATATCGGGGCAGGTATCAGGCTAAAATAAGGAACTGATGTTGGAGAGCTTTCACATTATTACAACCTGATAGCAACGGAACATTTTCAGATTCATACTTGTACTTGTACATGTTTACATGCTTAAATGTTAAAAAATAAAATATTTACTGACTTATTTACTTAACAAGGAGGCTTAAATGAGATATTTTCATGCCATATCACGTCATGTCGTTGAGGTAAGTGACATGCAATTGACATAGGAAGGGGTACCAAATCTGAATGGCTTGTTGAATCCCATGTTTTCTGATCTTAGCATCCCACAAAAACTGACTGGGTTGTCCTATTTCACCCAATGTGGGTTGGTACACACTCCAGATACCAAAATGTATGTGAACAAGCACTGAAAACGTTTTTCATAATATGTCCCCTTTAAGTTAGAAAACAAATGATTTTCAGGCTCTCCGTTATGCAGATCCATTAGATCTCTTTCATGGAGAAGTGGATACATTTCATTCACTCTGTCCATACAATCCTAGCCAACACCATCAGCCTATGCCTGAATGCATTGGGTTAAAATGTTTTGATGCATCTCAACCCTTTCTGTCTCTCTGTTTTGTGCCGAATAGTCAAATCTACTGTGGCAATTGATATTATAAACATCTAGATATAATAGATCTTAAGAAACAGCATTACTCTTCGATAATTTCCACACAGTAGCAAATGTTAGAAAACACCACAGGACTACATTTAATGGTCTGGTCATGCTGCTGTGGCTCTTTTCATCATCTTGAGTAGTTGTGCGTGTAGCCTTCAGTGACTTATTGAATCGTTGAAACCGTTTTAAATTGATGACTACAGGCCACTACATTGTTAAGTAGCAGCTTGCCCAGTATGAGTAACACATAGCACAGAGGGAAAAAATCAATGCCACTCCTTTGCATTTCATTTTTCACAATACACAGGGAGACCGTAATCTTCTTGTGGTTTAAATGCAGTAAGTACTTGAAAGAAAAAAGGCACCTTGCCTGCTGTAGTGTTGACTGTGCTTGTATTTTTTCCCTTTGATAGGCCTGTTTAGTTTTTTCCCCCATCTCTGTCAGGATGCTAACGGTTTTCTTTTGGGATTTTTTTGCAAGAAGAAGGGTATGCTTGTGTCCACAGCTCCCAGATAGGCTCCAGTCAGTCTCATCAGAGGTCCGTCGGGGAACGGTAAACAGTCGTCCCTCTGCCAGTCGCAGCCGTGGCCAGTCCAGAACCTGCTCCCTCCATTGATGGCAGCAAGTTAGCAATGAACCCCAGTGTGCATTCTGCTGTCCCAAAAGCTTGCCAGCTTGCTGAAACAAAGCCTTTTGTAGGACCGCTGAATCCAACAGATGGAGAAATGGACAGTAAATGAAAGTAGAGGCAAAGGGGAATAAAGGAATTTAGTGGAGCATGTTTGCGGGTAGGCATTTAGGCTACTCCTTTGGGAAGCCTAACACCCTCACAATGCGAAACTGGCAGAACTTAAATGTTCTCTCGTTGACATGCTGCGAGAGCGGCTCTGGGCCCCTATGTGAGTGGAGGAGGCAGTCTGCTCGCGAGGGCTCTCCAGGGCCTGGGAAGCCTTTATTAAGATGTTAATGGAACTGCCTTCATGACACATTTCCACGGGACAGGATCCCTCGCCTCTCTCTGCCATTCTTTAGTGCCTCAATCTGCCTGCCACCATCATCAGTCCCCCCTCAAACAACAGCCTGTTTAGGCATTCAGCTCCATCTTCACATTCCCCTGCCCAGGCGCTCTCACTCTTTATCTGATCTCTGCTGTCACAAGTCATCCTAGATTTTACCACGTGTAACAAAATTACGCGATGCCAGGACGATAAGGGCAGCAAGCCTAGCACAGCGACCCGTAGAATAACAAGTCGGGCTGTTTGTTTGTCACTGATCTTCACACCGGTTGGAAGTCGGACTGTCAACCCAGCAAGCCATGAGGGCTGTTATGATTCCTCCGAACGCTGTCAGCTGTGGTAGCATGTTTTCAGGACACTACCGACATTGCTTCCCTTCGTTCGCCTTCAAACGGCTCCCGAGGCTGCCCATTGCAGCCTGAGCAGCTTATCAAAGCAACGAGAACAGCAAAAAGAGAAATGGAAAAGAAAGACCTCCATGCTTTCCATACAAATGCCCTTACTTCATTTTCTTGAAAGGCACTGAATGCATTGTCTCGACCATTTTTCTCTTTTCACATCCGTTTGAATATAAGTCAGTTTAGCGCCGGCACCATCAATAATCAATTAGCTGGTGTCATGGGAGGATGTGCGTTTCTGTGTGGTGGAAACTTGACAATAAGTGAGCAACAAAAAGGAGCGGGAGAGAAAGGGAAGAGTGGGAGGGGCTGGCCTGTGTTAGACGCCAAGGGGCAGCTGTCAGGAGCAGATGACTGTGTGTGTGTGTGTGTGTGTGTGTGTGTGTGTGTGTGTGTGTGTGTGTGTGTGTGTGTGTGTGTGTGTGTGTGTGTGTGTGTGTGTGTGTGTGTGTGATTTTTGCTTGGCTGCGTGTGTTTGTGTCCATTTTAATTTATTTGTGTTTGACTGCATGGCACATGTGTCTTTTGTGTGTGTGTGTGTGTGTGTGTGTGTGTGTGTGTGTGTGTGTGTGTGTGTGTGTGTGTGTGTGTGTGTGTGTGTGTGTGTGTGTGTGTGTGTGTGTGTGTGTGTGTGTGTGTGTGTGTGTGTGTGTGTGTGGAAGATGAGGCACCCGGGCAGGCAGTAAGGGCAACACCATGCTGCGATGCCCATACTGCCCCCTGGTGATGAGGATGCCCCTTCCTTCCACCGTCACCATGGTTACTGCAGGAAAAGGGGCGCAGACATGTGATTGTCTAGTCTGCTCATGTGCCATAGGGGAGCCCAGCCAACGGCAACTCCAACCCTCTGCTGTATATACACCACGGCCCAGTTACAACTAGGACCACTTTGAGCTCTTAGGGGCCCATTACGACCCTTTGGCCATTTCAAAGCAGTGTGTAATTTTCTCACAAGATTGAGTCGTGCTGTTATTTGCCCCAAAGAATTGTAAAAACTCCAGCAGGTATTTACATGAACTTCATTTTCTCTAAGCGTACTGTATTGGATTTTCTTCCTATGGGGTTGTAGTTAACAAAGCGCTCAATTCCCCTGCTGTGCTCCGAGACTCAGTGACATGTAGATACCTGCACCTATGCTCTCTTCATTGTTACTATTTTGCAGGAAGCCGTGGCCTTATCTGTGTCTTCTCAGGGAGAAGCAGGAGCCTTGACTTAGAGGGGAGGAGAAGAGGAGGAGAAAAGAAAAGAAAAGGGGGAATGTGGTCTTCCTGGAGTCACTCCTGCGTGAGATAGCAAACAGAAAAACCCTGTCTGGAAAAGTCCTCCCTCTTCCTCTTCTATCTTGTCTCTTCTCTCGTTCACACATGCACCCTCTTGATAAACTTTTTTCACTGTTGCAGACCAAAGTAAATCGAGCTAAATTGATGATGAAAGACCTTGAAACTCCCACAACTTCCAAACGTCACATGTGGCCCACTTTGGCGTCTTATGATGTTGATAGAAGCATGAAGGCAAACAATTACACCCAATGCTGCTGCTTGAAAAAAAATGCATGTGACTTGGAAGGTCCATTTTTTTTCTATTATTTTTAGCTTTGAACGCTTGGTTGTGATTGGGAAGTTACTTGGGAGGGAGGATCTTGGATGTAACATGAAAAAAAAAAAGAGCTACTGCCGCCAGTCCTGCAACTCCAGACTCTTTACTTTGGCCCAAGGTGATTTATAGTGTCCAGGCCAGGAGAAATGAATTCTCCCCTGGGAAAACGGTTATGTTTATGTATGAATACATGACTCTGATCCACACGCTGGAGCCAGTGGGAGAAAAAGGGATGAAAGGTACTTAAACAGGGAGGCTGCTTGTCATAAAGCCCACACAAAGTCTGGTAGGATGTGTGGTTGCTCTCTTGGCATCCTCGGGGCATAACAGTTAATAACACTTCATGAATGTAATTGCTTTTGTTGTTGATTTTGACCTCGGCCCGACCTTTAAGATTATAGCTTTGTACACCTCAAGCATAGGGCTTTGTGGAATGTGTGGGATACCGAGGGACAATAAATCCTGTTTCCTCTGGGTGCATTTCTGGGAGCCCGTCTTATCAAATGATATCAAAAAATGGCCATTGTGAATCATGCTATACAAACTAAATTGAGCTTGGTGAGTGACTGGTATTTGTTCCTGCCAGCCAAACATTATCAAGATCTATCGAAGGGGGGGATTTAGATGTTGTTGTTTCACCACTCTTACTTCCTAGCGCCCATTGCTATCAAAGGGAAACACTCTATGTACTCAGTGGAACAGTGGGAGCTCGCCCAGACAGACGCATTACTCTGCCTCTGTCAGAACCAATGAAATGTGAAACATGACAGCAGGGTCTTCATGTTACCTGCATTAGACAGACTAAAATCATTAACATTGGAGGTTAGTGACATGGTGCGATATCACGCCATGCA
Source organism: Anoplopoma fimbria (assembly GCF_027596085.1). Lineage (NCBI taxonomy): Eukaryota > Metazoa > Chordata > Actinopteri > Perciformes > Anoplopomatidae > Anoplopoma > Anoplopoma fimbria. The sequence goes on from NC_072460.1 coordinate 17,054,637, forward strand.
AAGCGCATAATCGAGAATTACCACAACCTCGCATTGTCTTCTCCGTAGTGTTTAAGGAAAATGAATCAGGGTTTCTAAGACAATTATTCAGAGTGTGACAGCCAAGCCTTTTTGCAGCAGAGGACTTGTGTTGTGAAGATGTTGATTAAATATGACTGCACTGAAATGTTTGTCTGCCTGAGGGAGGCAGCGGAAGAAGAAGAAGAAGAAGGGAGGGATGTGAGTGGAAGAAGAAGGGAGGGATGTGAGTGGAAGCAGGGGACCGGGCAGGTTCATACTTGAAACCAATGAATGAGCATCCTTTTCTTGTCTTAATCTGCAACAGTTAGGGATTTACACTATGGGAGCTAATGCTGTTAGCCAGCTGATTCACACAGAAGGTGGGTATATTTGCCATGTTACTGCTGCTACAGTAAAGCCTTGGTTTTACCAGACACGCCTTTATTTCCTTATTCATCTCGCAAAGAGAGTAAAGCTGGGAATTAAGAAGATTTTTTTTTTCTCTCATTGCAGAAGGTATCTTTGAGCTTGTAGGTACAATGTTTTCCGTTAAGCACTTTGCACAAGCCTCATTTACTCTGCCACTGCAAGCCCTCCCCCACATTTTGCAGAAAACATGTTCAACCTGACAGGGGTGAATAGGTGAGGAGAATTTGCATTTTATTACAAAGCATGCACAATGTTTCAGGCATTCTTTTTAGTGAACATACTGTTCCATATAAACAATTTGCTTCTGCAGGGTTTTAGTGGATGTTTTTTTTTTTTTCACAAATCGCTGAAGAGAAGCATCTGATCAACACAATTAGGCATTCATTTAAGTTGCTCTTTTCTTTTCCATGGTGTAGAGAAAATGGTTTATTCAAAGCTGGTGATTAAAAGCATATTGTAAAACCTCCGTGTCCCACCTCCTCCCGTTCCTCTGCTTCTTTTTCATACACTCCTGTTTATTTGGGGGGGTGGAAGAGTGAGAAACGGTGAGAGTGAGGTAGGTGGAGGGATGCCAGAGGGGACTGCCATGTGGCTTAGATTCTGGGAAATGTCAGCACATTTTCACATAAACCTGTGTTTTGGGACCAGAGCCCACATTCTGCCGTGCATCCTCAGATAAAAAGAAAATTACAAAACAAAACATGTTTTGAAAGGAGGAGTGGCTGCTGGGCAATGTGTCACTGTTGAATATGTCCAAAGTAAAGCACACATTAGCAGATTCTCACTCATTTCAGAGCACACACACACACTTCTTCTAACCACAATGTAAATCCTTCGTGGGTTCCTTGTGTGCAGACATTGAGAAGCCTGATAAAGGACATCTTGCCTTTGTTTATTTTGCCAAGGCTACAGTGTTCGTGGGTTGTGTCTTACAAAGCATTAGTTGCTTCAATGGCTTAAGGACTGACAAAAGCTGAAATGCTGAAGCGCTGAACATGTACAGTAGCTCTGTGTCAAGGTAAACAACCCCACCTCTCTTTGTGCGCTACTCTTTGACGCAACCAATCGCGATAAGAAAAGCGAAGAAAAGAAATTAAACTGTCGACAGAAGGACAGCCTGACAGATTTTACTGCAGGGACATTCTTTCTGCTCAGTTTCTTTACAACAGGCCGAGAGCTACACACATTATGCTTTATCTGAGCTGCTTGTAACGTTTGGCAGTAAAGGATCTTTACAAGGAAATAATGAAAGGAAATGGAGAGGAATTAGCTGCAGATTATCTGCACTGTCCAAAGCCTTGGTAGCCTATTAGTAATTATACAACCATTGATAATTAATTACTGTGAGATGGTATGTATTAAGATTTTCTGATTCTGATAAGAATGCACATATTTGAAGCATATGACAAACCTTTAATAAACATATATATAATGCTCCTGCAGACCCGTATGTTGACCTTATGGCTGATAAAGGTCAGTGGTCACTCTAAGTAGCACTTCCAATGTAGCAGGTCCCATCGAAACAGAAGTTAGAGGGTCTTAAGCTTCTGTTATCTGAGTATTCCAAAGAGACACTTAGCGGTTACCAGAGGGATTCAATAAAAATCCTTTGAATTCGATTGAATGGCTCAAAAGTGGACAGGCTTAGAATGTAGCTTCAGTGGACCGTGGCTCCACACCAAGCAGAAACCTCTGGTGCTGAAAAAAAAACGAGGCCAAAGAGGAAGTGCCAAATATTGCAGTTCATCAGATGGCGACAATGAGCTGGTCCTAAAAGCAAAAAAATTGAAAAACGCTTTGGTCTCCAGAGCAAATTAACCTGTCCATGACAACTGTAATGGGGTTGAATTTTAAAATAACTCACCCATGGAACTCACCTAGCATGACCGATTTGAATGAAAGGTGGGTTCCGCCTCAGGACGCTCGCCACTAGCTTACTGCTCTGCTGTCCGCTGGGCTCTAACTGGGCCCGCCTCATCTTTTGCCCTTTTTCGGATCAGCTGTGTCGTCACTGCGAAGATGGCGACGGCCAGTCACCTACTTAAAGCTTCACAACGTCTCTTCAGAAACCTACAGGTGATGTCACAGCGGCTAAGTCCATTTTTTATACAGTCTACGCTAAAACATAACTCCCTTGTTGCGGATTGATTGATGCTTGAATGCCATGCTAGTATTGGTCGAACATTGGTTTAGTACTTGCTTACATAAGCTCACATATATATTGTTGTACAGTAAGAATATCTTTTGATATAAATTTATGAAGAAAAAGTTTTTGGTTTTGGGTTTTTTGTGTATATTTTGTTGAATAGGTGCACAATATGTGATCTAAAAGGGATAAAGAAGGCATTTTTCATTTCATCTCATCTTAAAGGGTTAGCTGAATGCTCTGAAATCCAGCATGGCCAGCTCCTGATCGGAACGGGGGAAGAACAGAGGAGAGGTTTGGGCTTCTTTACTCGTGACACTGAGTCACACAGGAACAGGAGAGGAAGCTGGAAGGGAGGGACGGAAGGCATGGAACTGTTTTTGTAGAAGTCGAGGGGACTTTGTGCTAGTCAGAGGTGTAACCCAGTGACAGCGCGGGGTTATGTAAATAAAACTTGAGAGCTTGGGAAAGGCTGACTAACTAGCCCCGCCCAGTATAGGCTGGTAGATGATATAGGTGAATATCTAGGTGAATATAGTCTCTCATTGACTCCGAGGCGGTCCCAGCCAGACTGAAACAGTAGTGAACCAACAACAAAGTGTTCTAATTAGCCCACTTCAGCATGTTAGTCTGCCCCAGCTGCTCCTATTTATGTTAGTGATGAAATGCTGAATGGGCCTCCCCCCCCCCCCCCCCCCTCCTTCGTTACATTTTCTCGAGGGAAGCAAATAGTCGATTTTATCGTTTTTTTCTCTTTCCTGTTATTGCAGTTTTTTGCTAGAGTATGATTATATGTTTTGCCTCTGCTGATGCAGTTTATAGGGAACAGCAGCAGCAGGGCTGTTTTGTTTGCCTAAAAGGGTGACTGCCAAGTACCCTACCCCATGTTTTGCCCCCATCCTCCCCCACCTAAGAGAAATTACAGAATGTGGTAATCAGAGGAAATACTCCGGCTGCCCGCTGCTGTGTTTATGCTGACTCCTCATCCCATCATATCTGCGGCAGCATACTTATCATCGAGAGGCTTCAGTTACATCTCTCAATTGGATGGAGAGGGGGCTGGCTTGCTTACCCAAGCCTCATTTTAGTGCTTCACTAAACCCGTGGCCCAGTATGATCGCTTTTAAAGCAGTCAAGCCACAGTGCCTCTGCCTCAGCTCCATCATCTATGTGTGCGGTCTGAGGAAAAAGTTAATGCGAGGTAAAAGCTGCCACTGAGGAATTCAGATCGCCTGGGTTTGGCATTGGTCATACTGACCAAGCATGGGAAGGCTCTTTGGTTTGATTTTTTGTTTTTGTTTTCTGTTTATGTTCTTTATTGCTCTCTTTATTCGGCGTTCCCCTCTCTCTGCTCTTTATTGCTCTTCTCTCTTCTTGGCTGTCGGGTCTCTGGGATCTGGTCCCAGCCTGCCTCACTTCCTGAACAATGAAGCAGATGCTAATTCAAATCATCTTACCAGCAGAGATTAGTCTTTGATCAAACTTAATGCTCAGAAAGCAACTGCTGCATTCAGCTTTACGGCGAGAGTGTGGCTGTGCTTGTAAATGTGATCTGGTGACTAAGGCAATGCAGGGTACTCCACTTGAGTGCTGTTACACTTAAGCCTTTTATACATGCATTTCTCTTGCCCAACATTTTACATGATGTGCAGTCAAAGCATTGTAAGAATTACACACTAGAGCTGGATTCAGACGATTCCTGCTCTGAATGTCAATGTCCCCCCCCCCTCAAGACCTACTTATGCGCATGCAAGTGTGTGTGATTACATCAATGACATGCTTTCCAGAGAGCCTCTCCGCTGGGCTCCTCTATCAAGATGTAGTACAAGAAGAATACTGACGGACAGTTGTATGAGGCTCAGTGGCCACATATAATGGATGCTCTCCAGTGTCTGTCTGAGGAATATGGATGGCCTGACTATCTCCGTGTTATATCTACGGCAGAGCAGGGGACAGATTCAGGAGCCCCCTGGCCTGTGAAAATGAGTGTGAAGCACTTATTCCCAGGTTCACTGATGTAGAGGACGAGCTGCAGTAGCTCTTCATACAGCTCTGACAGACTCGGAGACCGCCAGGAATCTTGAACAATGTTCTGTGGCGTCCAAGGTTTTTCTGTATTGCCACGGCTGTTTAAGGCCACAAAAAATAATCCGAAGAGGTCTATAAGGCCATTTCTTTTCCCCTTCTGTCCCTGTGACATTGAACATAATGAGCATTGGACCTCTTCCCTTTCAGATCCTTCGCTGTTCTCTGTGCTTCATCACAGCTGTGGACAATAATGCTCATACAAACGCTTCCTCCACCTCTTGCAGAGCACACAATACAATACTCAACCTTCACAAGAGTAGCGAATAAAACCATGCATTGCTATAACTCGGCCAATGCGCTATTTTTCATCATAGACCTTCTAGGTCACCATGACATTTCTTCCTTCCTTCCGACTCTCACTTCCTCACTACTATAAGTAGGTGGGAGAGCATTTGTGTAATGAATGTGCTTTTGGTGCATGCCTGTACTCAAGAGCACATGCTATATGTCACTGCTGTGAACACTCGCTCTGTCTATGTATTTTTGCTGAGTTTGCTATGAGTATTTTCTATGAAGGAAAAAAAACGTTGGCCATTTTAAAGCATCCTTGCCAAATCATTTTTTACTCGTACAGTATCCTTACTATATTACAAACATCTGATTTGTTTGGCATCGTGTATTAGGGGTGTAAGAAAATATTTAAAATAACAAGTATCTTGATATTATGTTTTGTGATCTGTATTGATTCTCAAAAACACGATCAATTTTTAAGTAATAATTTACATGCAAAGATTAATTTGGTCAATACTTTACTTAATTTGCAAATGTATGCACCATCTCAGTGTACGTGCAAATCCCAGTCCAAAGTAAACATATTTCTACTCCGATTTCATGCATTTGGTGGTGTGTTCTTCATTCTTTGACAGTTTTCAATATATTGCAACATATTGGACCACAACTCTTGTATTGTGTTACGTGTCTACAGTCTTCCTACAACTTCCCCCGAGTGTGTTGATAAAAAGTGCTTGCTGTGGTGAAATGCCTACTCAACTTTTAGAGCACTGGCTCACAGGAAACAAGCCAGTGCTGATTTTCCGTCGTATCCCAGCCAGCGCTGCATCCTGCGCGGGTTTCACACGGAACAGGCCGGAAGGTATGCATGTACGCTTCAGCGCTGATCCAACAAGTCAGTCAGTCAGTCAGCCAGCCAGCTCTCTGTCCCATCCCATCCCGTCGTGTCCTGGCATGGCCCTGGCAGCGGCTGTCGCACTCTGGGGAATGATCAGGTGGCTTTTTATACAGCCAGCGTGCACAAGGCTGAGCTAATGCTTACTGCAGCGCTCACTACTGTTTTATTATTCATATTCATTGCAAGAGTTGGACTTGCATACAAATGTAGTGTAAGCTTCTCTCTGAGCCAAGGTCTGTGGCATCAGTTTTGTAACTTTGCTTCCATATGTGCAAGACTTAAACCATTTCTAGATTATTATTATTATTTTCAGAAAGCATTTCAAACCAGCCCGCAATTCCAGGAAGTTGCTGAGGTTAAACACAATTTAACCCTATCTTGCCATACAGCTCATGAATTATTATTTTAGAGCATCTGCTACCAATTATATTCTGGTCGGTGAACCCACTGAGTTCTTACATATATTTATTTAAATGTCAGGATTATTATCAATCATTGAGTTGTAGACTATTAACAAGTGTATTAAACTCTGGCACATATATGGGCTCTATTCAACCTTTCGGTGGCTGTAAAAAAAAAAACCTATGAAGTCTGCTGTACAGAGAGAGATGAGCACCATTTTTCTGTTCTGTAGTGCACAGTCTTCACAGAAAACAGTGCATTCTGCTTGCAAGGCATGTATCTGTCTGAGTAAGCAACCAATTTCCTCACCACATGCTGTTATTGCCTCTCATCCAAAGGGAGATTGGGCTAAGTAGACTAAAGTAGAGTAGCCACAGACTTTATTTGTGGTGTTTTATCACCTCTGATGAAATTAGAGGGCAATCTACCAGGCTGAGGTAGAGAGAGGAACAGACTGAAAGAGAAGGAGAGAGGCTGAACCCTCCGCTGCTGTGTGATAAAGCATCTGTTATGTGGGCCAGAGCAGAAACCGCTTGAAAATAGGCATTAATGGTCCACATACAGTGGTGTATATTTGCGAGACGGCTTTACTATGCTCAGGGTCATGGCAGGTCTTTAACACAATGAGAGAAGGTTTCCTTCCTCCTGTAAAAGTTAACATAACATAATAAAACCATGAACATTAACTGGAATTCACTGTGTTACTTTGCATTAATGTCCAGATTATTTCCCAGATGATATGAAATGTTTTTAGCCCTAATGTTCAGGCCTCAAGTTTTCAAGTCTTGTTATCGTTGCTACTGTGAACTGACACAGGCCTCGGAAACATTCCGCTCTTTCTTCACTTTTCCACATGAAGCCTTATCAGTGTTTTTATTTCACAGAAGCCGTCTGGCTTTGGTCAAACTCTAATGTTTGGCCTTTTGTGACCCTTAATCGAGTTGGGGCAAACAGACAGAGCAACAGGAGGTGTGATGTTTATACTCTTGCACTCGGTCTGGAGGGAAGAATAGCGGGTCATTGGGGTCAGCCGGTGTAACCCCTCACAAGTGCTTCCACTGCAATAAGTCAGAGTCATGAGAGTGAGATAAGCGTGTGTCTGGGGCTACCGCTGACCCTGAGCAGACTGGGCTTGTGAGTGGACTACGACCTGCACTGGAGCTCGGACCTGAAGACCTGGTGACAGACATATTTCCAAACCTCTTGTGTGACAGCGGGAAACAAGCGTTTATTTATACAGTCTTGCTGTGTTTGTCAAAATGTCCGTGAAGGAGCGTGGCTAGCTGTAAACATCATTAACCCAGCGGAGAGAGTCCCAGAGGAAACTGTCTGCCGTCCTGGATGAACGGGAGGAATTAAATCAACATGTACACTGACACAGACAGACACAGACAGACACAGCACACACACACACACACACACACACACACACACACACACACACACACACACACACACACACACACACACACACACACACACACACACACACACACACACACACACACACACACACAGTTACTGCAGCTGTAGACACCATCAAATGACAGCTGAGATGAACAAACAACCGTCTCCTGCTTTATCAGGAGACTGAAAACTAGGCTTTCACTCTCATACGGTTCACGGAGGAGCAAAATGGTGTTTTATGTCACTTTGCCTTGTGTGTTTAGTTTTTCCCTCGGTGTCAGTGCCGTGCACACTGCCAGCCGGGGATTAGAACTCACCCATTCTCTACTGTCATACTAATTGCATTGACAGATAATTGATTTCAGTATGGATACAGTTGCCCCAGCAAGCCTTCATGGCCACATGTCTGTATTACGTCATAATCCCCATTTTAACTGCACAGTGTTAGATCACAGCCCTGGTCCATGGCTATTGTATGTCATCATACACACATCATACTACCTCACCTGTCTGGCATATGTCCTTTAAGCCATGTAGTAAATTCACAGTGATCTCTGGTACAATGTATTTGATGGAGGAGCTCAGTAGATGAGTGTGTTTCCTGCTGTGTTTCCAGTGCCTGGGTGTTAGCAGAACCCAGAGTAGCCTCATCCTCTCAGCCGGCGTGTGATTACAGAGATAGACCAGGATATATCATACAGTCCTTAGATGAAACAGAAGCAGGAGAAATTGAAGGGATTACTTTGACTGACAGGATTCCCATTATCCTCCCCATCCCCCCTTCAGAAACACTTACATAACCATTCCGGATTGTGGCTAGTGTCTGCTAGAGTGAAATAACAGGTCTGATTTTCTAATGAGTAAATATTGTTTACATTTTGTTACCAATAGCGATATTGGAAATGCATCCTCTACAACCTAAAATGCTGGTATTGGCGAATATGCAAGTCTATCAGCAATCAGGTATCATGTTATCATATGATTTATAGCAATCATACCCCATCCTTACAGTAGTAGTAGTATACAGTTGTTAAAAAACTAATGAATAAGATTTAAAAAACAATTTTAATGATAACCGGTACTCTGTATCTGCGGATAACCAAATTCGGAATCTGTATCAGAAAGAAAAATATGGTATTGGACTTTATTTTTTTAAATGGCTTTTTATTCACTTCCTTTTCTCAAAATCTCTCTGCTTCTTCTCATCCCTCTCACTCTTTGACCAGTCCCCCCCCCCCCCCCCCGCTTCTCCCCCTCTCGAGTATGCCAGCCAGGCTGTGTAAATTTGCTCCAGATAATAGTGGACGTACAGTGCCAGCTCCTGGAGTTGTGGCTGCCACTGTGGCTGTAACGGCTTGTTACCCAGCTGGAGTAATGGCCGCATGTCTCCCTCTCCTTCTTTCCTTCCCCTTTTTTCTTTAATTTTTCAATCGCTCTCTCTCTCTCTCCCACACTCAACCCGGGGCCACTGTTTTGTCCTTCTCGCTCACTGTCACAGGTCATCATTCACAGTTTCTGTCCCCTTATCTCAATCCCTCTCTTGCAGTATTTTATCACTCTCCTTCCCCTTTTTCCTCCCGTTCTTTCTCTCTTCGCTCAATCCCTCCAGAAGTCGTCACTGTGGGCACCGAGCCATACTCCAGTCCGACTCTGATCCCGATGAGACAAATGATGAAGCAGGGATGGGGGTGGGGATGAATATGGCTACTGAAATGGAAGCTATTATTTTTCATGTGACCTTCTTTATTAGTATGCCTGAACCAGCAATGTTTCACACACACACACACACACACACACACACTCCATAGACAAAGCCCACCTCTTACACATTGCAGCTAACTTGCAGAGCAGTTTGTTTGGTACTTTAACTGCTGATTTGGCATGTTTATTTGAAAAAAAGGTTCGATCCATCTATGTCACATTCTGATTGGACAACTGGACACACCAAAGATCAGAGTCCACGCTTTGTTTGACTCAGTGCAAATGCAGGCAGATAACACATCTGCACGGAGAGTCTGTTGATAACGAATGCAAATATAAAGAAAGCAAATACATCAACACAAACCAGAGCACACTGTGTTTATGCTGGTGCACACACTAACACATGCACACACAGGTCATGCTGTGGCCTGCCCTTGTTTGGGTTAATGTCATCTGTATCTTCTTGGCTTGGCTGCCCTCACCCTAGCTGGTCCTCTCTCTTAATCTTCAACTGTGCAGCACATAAATGAGTTATGTAATCCGATTGCAGCGAAGCCAGACGAACTGAGCTACTCATTTATTTCATTCCAGTCTACTGCACATAGGACGCGCAATTGCCTGCTCATTCAGACCAATGCCCCTGTGGCTGTCCTTTGCACCTGCTACCTAGTTCACCAGCCAAGTCCAATATGTGTGCTTCAACAACTCTTAAATGTGCCACAAAACTTGGCCAGGAAGAAGCAAGCAGTGGTCACACTCGTCACTTACACATATGATCATGCAAAGACGCATTTACTGTCAGGTCTGTACGCTCCAAGATCGGATTTCTTTTCGCAGTGGGACAAGATCAGCTGGACCACATTGAGGTCAGATCATAGTGAGGTGTGGACCGCGTGTGGCAGCAAAATAATTGTAAAGAATTTATTGAAAATGAAATAGGCAGAGCTTTGCTAGCAGCTATTCTTCAATAAAACAAGTCCTTTAACATTATAGGCAGGAAACGTGATTAGCAGAAATAACAGATTTATAGGTAAATGTGTTTTCCCACCGTTTTACAGCCACAGACGCTTTTTTGACCCTGAAATATATCTGATCTCTATCTACTATATCTGATTGCAAAAGTCGTTTTAAAAAGACACGTTTAGGCACCACCTGAGATTTGAGAAATGTAATGTATCATGTGGCTGAAAATTGGAAGTTTAGTTAATGACTAAAATGAGCAGCTTTACTAAACTGCCTGTAATTAATCATTTGATTTAGTAGATGAAGTGAATCAATTTTCTTCTTGCATTTCATTCCTTACTGACACCTCCATATACATACGAGGGTACCAAATATTATGTACACGTAGCAGTGTAGTGAAATAGAGTAGACATAGAATATCAGGCAATTTCCTTTGGATTGCAGGAGATTACGATATTGCGGGTGTTCATGATCATGAGTCCCCTGTGTCTGCCTATGTCCTGTATTTAATAATTCATATAGACATGATTCATTTTCAAATTCACCAACCATAAAATTCCACAGGTACTTCGCCTATCATGTTGTACAATTGCATCCTTCCACGTTCCTCTTTCATTAAACCTCTATATTGACTCCCAAAGTGACAGGATTGTGCAGCAGCAGAAACGCGCTTCAGGGATACTTAAGGCCCTCCGATTTGATCAAATATGTGAAGTGTCAATCAAAGAGCCCGATGCAGTATGGGAGCTGAGGTGAGCTATCCGATCCTGTGGCCTCCTCCGACATCCCACTCTGTTTATTTTCTTTGTGCCCGCTGAGAATTTGCTTTCTTCTAGCTTAGGCCCTTTACAATTTAGATTTATGGAAATACGTCCTAATAGAAGGCTGCTTTCCCAGGATGACAGACAACGATGTTGAGGCAAGCAGCGTGTAGCTACTGGTAGTGAGACTGCCTGAGAAAGATCACGCCTCAGGATTCAACCTCCAATTTAATAAGAGAAGTACACGGAGGCTGTTAGTTGTCAGCGGAAACAAGGATTGAAGGGGGGAGAAAAAAAGTGGGATAATTTATGAACGTCTATGCACACCCGTGTCTATATGTGCACATGCCTTTGATTGTGGGTGTGGATACGTGCCATGTCTGGGCTTGAACAAGAGCAAGTGAATGTGTGTGTGTGTGTGTGTGTGTGTGTGTGTGTGTGTGTGTGTGTGTGTGTGTGTGTGTGTGTGTGTGTGTGTGTGTGTGTGTGTGTGTGTGTGTGTGTGTTTTGGAAGGAGGCTGTGGGAGGGGAAACAAAAATCATTAGAATAACAATGACTTTGTAATCTCTCTCAGTGGATTTCATAGGTTTTAATACCAGCGTGTGTTTGCTCAAACAGAGTTTGAAGTGTGTTAAGCGAGGGTGGGGGGTGCTGGGCAGAGACGGGGTTAAAGGGAAAGATTATATACACGGGCCCTTGTTTGCAGGGCATATTTACAGGGATAAGCAGCTACGCAGAGACTCCATTAATCTTGTCAGGATGACTTCATTTTTTTTGTGGAACATTTCAGAATCATATGCATTCATTGGATAGAAATAACTCTGAGAGGCTGATGCGTAATTAAATACTGTGACTGCTTTCAATGGGTGCAATTCAGTGAAAGACAACTGAAGGCCTCGCTGCTGGCCATTAAACTCAGATCTCATAAGCAAGTGCACTGATATGGGTCTCGAACAAATATTTGGTGCTATTAAACACTGGATGCAAAGCGTTCTGTTAAAGTGCCTTTAGAGCTGATGCTTAATTGTGTACAAGTGCATGTTAATTAACCATGCACAGCTGAATCACAGCTCGTTTTAGCAGTAGCTCACAGCCTAGCACACATCACGTCTTAAGATAAACACAAACAAAACTGTCTAAAAGATGACCATGTTCACAGATTTGACAAGATAAAGGCTAAAAATTAGCAACAGCAGTGAGTATTTCCTCCCTTCATTTTTACGGATTTTTGAATTGTATCACAGAAAGGAAATATTATGCACAATAAACTACCTCCAACAGCACAGCGCAGGGAACCAGACAGTGAAATAATAGCAGTTACTGAAGGGATTGTGGGTTTTTTGGGGTGTTACCCCCTACTTTGCTACTGTGCCATTTCCTTGTGGTGGCTGGAAGGATGCATGGATAGATGCAGAATATATGTGTTGAGTTTTCTTGGAAGCTGACGGATAGAGCTGGCACCGGAGCAGAGAAATCCATTTCCTATTGAGACGAAAGAATGTATAAATATAACTCCAGCTCAACAACTCAAGATGCCAGCGAGTCCTCTCATTATCTCTGCTCTTGATAGCAGCAAAGAGAGAAGACTAATGGACTAACCTCTGCTGCTAATCGCTTTTTCATAGGCTCCTATATAAGAAGATCTCCCTTAAGGGGAGATTCAACTTTCTATTTTTAATGTGCGAATGGCCACGGCAAAATGTTTTAAAAACCTTTTCTTGACTAGCTGGTTTGTTTATTTTTTTTTTGTTCCAAGCTGTCTCTTTAATTTGTGGTGTATCACTTTAACTTAAGCATTAGGATTTAACGCTTTACATTAATGATTCAGGGAAAACACATTAATCCAAGGCATGAAATTACAATCTCCCATTTTGGTCTTCTATCCGACAACAATGGATTTAGCACCGTGAACGGATTTTGGTTTATGTTCTTTATAATTCGCAATACAATTGCTGTAAATATGAATTTAAGAGATCAAGCAAATTTGGCTGCATTGTTAAGGAGCTTAGGATATGGGGGGAAAAAGGGGGGAAAAAAGGCACAAGACCTGCTGCCTACTCCAGGGTGATGGAGGTTTAGAGCTGCTCCTGCTCCAGAGGCCACATCCCCAAGCCTGCTCTTTCCTGATTCAGTTTGCTGGCTGCTGCACTGGCCTCAGGCTGTTGTGTTCACAACCCTCAGTGATGGTTTGCATAGCTTATCATTTGACATTCATTTCGTTTCTGGCTTTGCCTATTCCGTCCGCTGCTTCTCTGCATCTCTTCATGAGATAAGCAGACACAATGCAGCTCCCTTTGACCGCAGTTGGCACGGCCGCTGTATCTTGCCCAGTGGCTGCGGGAAATCACCAGCATTTCAGCACAGGGACCCACACGACCAGACACAGTGAGAACCAGTGGGACCAGTTTGTTTAACAAGTGCTGAGAAGCAGCCTGGCTGAGGGTGCCAAAGCAGTGTTTTGTGAGCCTGACTATTCATTATGATTGTAAAGTTTTTGCGTGTAAACAAAAGAAAAACCTGGCTTTTCTCCGAGCCATGATCACAGCTTGCGTGTGTGTCGGAATGCAAGTGCTCTGCTGTTTCTCATGACTCTTATTTTGACTCTTGACTCTTATTTTTTAACACTAGCTCAAGAAGAGCCTCGCTCTTCTTGAGCTAGTGTTAAAAAATAATTAAACACATTGTTTTTTTTCCGGTGCCGAAATTTAAATTACCCAAGAAACAGTAGTTAAATTTGGTGCTTTAGAGTGGGTGGGCGAAACTCCAGATTAATTAATTCAAACACCTTATCTGTCTTTATATATGTAAGCGGATGACATCCTGTCAGACCATCTTCCTTCATGTGCCAGCAAATTGAACTTATTCTAGAACCAGGAATTGTTTGTGTTGTCCGAGACAGACAAATGTTCATTTTTGGCTCCCACATAGCAGGAGCTAAATTTACGAAGCTGATGACTTAAATTTGCCAGTAAAGCTAAAAATGCTTCCTTTCTTCTTCCTTACCGGTAATTCTATTGACTGCTAACTTAGTCATGCCCTCTTCTTTTTTTCTAGGTCAGTAGGTGAAAATGTTTTCAATGAATCATTCCTTCTTTCATTTATATGTTAATTTCCTTCTTGGTTATTCTGACTTCTCATAAACAACAGAAAGACAGGGCTTTGAACTACAGAGCACTAGTGGTGATCTGGTGTTGTTCTTATTCTTTTCAAGTTTACTCCTCAGCTGCATCATACAGAGACGCCTCTGTCAAGTGCAACAAAGACGTGGTCATGCAATCAACTTAAACAAAGGCTTCATTCCCACTGTTACCGACAGCAATATGAATGGATAACCTTTTGTTGAGCCTTTTATTTACACCATTCAGTCACTCTCTTTCTCTGCAGCTGTTGCCACAACATGAGGGAGCGATGCATACATTTACTCCAACGAATGTGGAAGAGGAGAGTAATAAAAAGGCGAGGGGAAAAAAAGATGGATGGGGAGTAAATGTTGTATACACGTATGCGATTAAGGGGCGGGGGTGTAGCAAGAGCTCCAAAGGGCAAAAGGCTGCGGGGCTTGAGGAAAAAGCTGGCTCAGCAGGAGGCTGATTATACCACCAAAGGGATCCACTTTGCAAATCCAGCATGTACAAACTCAAACAAAGGAGCATGGCAGCAAGCAGGCAGCTGAAAGTGAAGGTGGGGGTCTGACCCTCGCTGCTTTTTTTCAGAAGCAATGGCACTTTTATGACCGCGCTAATAAAGTACTTCTGGGACAGAGCACCTCCCACACCTCCGGCTGCTCACACGCCGAGAACAGCTTGACTGGGCCTTAGGACCTGTGTTTATGGACACATGGATCAATACACTCCCTAAGGGTCTATATTTAAGTCCGAGCTGAGTAGCATACCCGTTGATCACAGGGAGGGAGGGAGGGGGGGGGGGGGTGAGAGGGACCCCAAGATGGCCAATACCAAATCTGGAATGAGGTTTATGAAAGGACGGTCGCGGTTCAGAGCGAATCCCGAATCGGCTCTGCAGATCAAAACCTGCCTGTAGTAACACAGAATCGCTGTAGTGGCCTGGGCGTGTAGGATCTCTCCACGTAACGCTCCTTCTACCTTCAGTCGCAAGTGCTTGTTAATTCAAGGCGCAGCCGCTGATTATTCCAGCCACATCCTTCACCATTGATTCTCTGCGCCCTCGCTGCTGGAAATGCAAATCCGGAGCGTGACAAAAGATGTAGGGCCATCTCTGACACGTTCAAGCCCCCTGGCGTCCCCGAGTCGCTCCCCAGCTTACCTCCTCCAGCTCGGCAGTAATTACCCTTGTTGGATTGCTACGCCTAATCATACTTGATTTTGGGATGCACTGGCATTGTCTCACCTTGTTAGCCCCTCACAGTGCGTGGTTCTTCTGATAGAGTAAACTGATAATACTGGAAGAATGAGGCACACGCACATTCTCATACTGTATATTATACTGTTGTCTGGTGTTTTTATGAGGGAACTGTGTAATACGGTGATTCATTTGAAGATGATTGTTGTGGCGCCAGTGATTAATCCCCCTACGATCTGAACATGTCAGCGGGAGATGAATAGAATAAAAGGGATTTAATAAAAACACAACAACAACAGCAACGTTTAGAAGAATAATAATTAATAGGTTCAGATTCTGTAAAAGCCTTTTAAAGAGAAGAGAGCAAGGGGAGGGGTGTGTGGAAGTAGCTCCCAATTTGTTTTCACTTTGTTCCAGTAATAAGATCCAGGCCTTCCTTTCCAATGGACGAGATAATTAACTCCCGGGGACAGACAGCGCAGAGCTCGGTCTCGTGGTTTATGGCACACAGAGAGAGATATCTGCAGCCCAGGCTTAGCAGGGTTGCATAAATTGCACACTTTGCCTGATGTATGTTTTTACAGATGGATATGGAAAGGGAACAAATGCTAGGGGCGTTGGTTGATCGGTTGTAGTCTGCGTAAATGTGAGGCGGGGGTGAATGTAGAAATTAAATGAAAAGGAAATGAGTTTTTAGCTGCGTGCTTATGTTTGTGTTATTGTTGGATTTTTCTGTCGTTTCCATCAAGACTTCATTCACAATGGTATGGTCACACATATTATTGTCATTATAATGTTGTTTTGGAGCTTAGAATCATTGTAACAACGTGCAAAAAGCAAAATTAAGCCTTTATTTGATATCATGCTAATATGCTATTGTTAATTGTATATCTTATTAATGAAAAGGTTAGAAAATTGGGCTAGAATAATACAAACGCACATTTACCAATTTACTTAAAGTCTGCTGAGTCATTGACCAGTGTCCAAGGCTTTGTGTGAGTCAGATGCAGTCTTGTTCTTAGAAACCGCTTGCCCAGTGTGTGTCAGCGTGAGCGGTAATATGAGTCAGGTCAGGCTAATTTCCGGTGCTGTAACCTGCCTCTCTTTCCTGCATTGTCCGGCCCCGTTCAGCAACTCCTTTGGAATGTGCACCATGATGGTTTCCGCTCATTGTCTCTTTAAACTTCTCTGTTCTCCGCAGCTCATCGCCTCACTGAGGAAGAACTTTGACCTTTTCAAACAGTGAAAGCTCTTCTAATAAGAAGCTTTTCCATTTAGTCAGACGTGTTTCCTTTTGTAGGACGTGTTTGGCATAATGTGATATCTAAAATCTTTCTATTTCTTGTTTTCTTTTCCAGAAACATGTGAAGACCCTTGCAGAGATTTGACCTGCACAAAAGCCTTCAACAACAGAAAGGCAAAGGTCTCCTCCGTTCTTCCCCTCGTTCGTTCTCTCTGCTTCCATTGCAGTTTCCTTGCAGGCCCATCCAACATGGCGGGCCTGCGGGCAACACGGAGGACTTTATCGCCTGACCCCAAAGTAGGAGTTTTGGCTACTCTGCTAGGATTTTGGCTTTTAGCCATCCCTGCCTTGTGCAGTGGGCAGACATTCACTACGTTCCACCCAGAACGCCGGGACTGGTTGTTCAACCACCTGACGGTTCACCAGACCACGGGGGCATTGTATATTGGAGCAGTCAACCGTGTGTACAAGCTCTCAGGCAACCTGACCCTCCTGGTTTCCCATGATACAGGCCCAGAGGATGACAACAAGGCCTGCTACCCCCCTCTGATTGTCCAGCCCTGCTCTGAGCCCCTTACCTCCACCAACAATGTCAACAAGCTCCTCCTCATTGATTATTCCCAAAATCGGTTGCTGGCCTGTGGCAGCCTCTACCAGGGCGTCTGCAAACTCCTCAGATTGGATGACCTCTTTATCTTAGTGGAGCCCTCCCACAAGAAAGAGCACTACCTCTCCAGTGTCAACCAGACTGGGACTATGTACGGGGTCATTGTGCCGTCACAGGGCCAGGATGGCACCCTATTTATTGGCACAGCAGTAGATGGAAAACAGGACTACTTTCCCACCATCTCCAGTCGAAAGCTGCCCCGTGATCCAGAGTCTTCTGCGATGCTAGACTATGAATTGCACACTGACTTTGTGTCCTCCCTCATCAAGATACCATCAGACACACTGGCTCTGGTCTCCCACTTCGACATCTATTATGTTTACGGCTTTGCCAGTGGCAGCTTTGTTTACTTCCTGACTGTGCAGCCCGAGACGCCAGAGAACAGCATGTCGTCGAGCGGATCCTCCAGTGACCTCTTCTACACTTCTCGCATTGTCCGCCTCTGCAAAGACGATCGCAAGTTTCACTCCTATGTCTCCCTGCCTATTGGCTGTGTGAAGAACGGCGTTGAGTACCGGCTGCTGCAGGCCGCCTACCTCGGCAAGCCAGGCCGCATTCTTGCTGTCTCGCTCAACATAAGCGCCCAAGATGATGTGCTCTTCACCATCTTCTCCAAGGGCCAGAAGCAGTTCCATCGCCCACCGGATGACTCGGCGCTCTGCGTCTTCACCATCCGAGACATCAATGCACGTATCAAGGATCGCCTGCAGTCCTGCTACCAGGGAGAAGGAAACCTGGAGCTCAACTGGCTGCTTGGGAAGGATGTGCAGTGCACCAAAGCGGTGAGTTACATCTTCATACATGCACACATATACAGATGTACTCTACACACACCATGCACGTATTTTATTTTAACAGTATGGAAATGATAATGACTGAAATATGCCTTTTCCGTGTGGTGACAATGGGACGTTTCTATTATAGTACACATTATAAGCGGTCCAAGGCTGCTCTAAAGGGGAAATGCAAATTATTATTTACATGGGTCATTCTCAGGCCATTCATTTTTGGCAGAGGGGCTTAAAGAGACAAGCGCAAAAGTAGAGCATTTCAAACAGATGGGGACTACAGGCATATTCAGACAGACAAAAGAAAAATGTTTTCTGAACATTTATGCATGTACATGTTCTGGCAGAAACTGAAACTACAGGCATGAAACTGAAAATTAGCTTGATATGTCTCCTTTAAGGTGCAGCAGAATCTGATATGCAGTAGAGGATAATACATACAATTGTCCAACAACATCTACATCCTGTTTTCTTCCTTTTAAATAAGATAACGAACATTAAGGGAATGACCGACCATTCTCAGTGAGCCTAGAAAGCACAGCGTTCAAAGTTTTGAGGGCGTATGCTGTTGTGAAAATAAATACAGCAATTATGAGGAAATGCTTTTGAGTGCCTTTGCACAGCTTACTTTCTGTTATCAAATGATCCTCGCACTACATGCAATTATGCCGCATTGTTTTGCAGCTGCGATATCAGAGAACATGCACTTTCAAGTATATTTCAATGAGAGATATTCATGAATGAGGGCCGATTTATTTTTCTTGACAAGAATCAAAGTGATAATCTCGTCGAGCACAATACAAATAAACACACTCCCACCCTTGGGGCGGGGGATCACACACCAGCCTATTTCTTCTGAAACCCCCAATTATCCCGTTCTACATGTATCTGCTTCATGTTGTCAAGTAAAATTAAGTTTCTTGATTTTCCTTCTTTCCCAAGAGGATACAGTCCTCTGTGCTTTCATTCTTTAATTGCTAATAGGAATTTAAGATGATTCACACTTAATGACTACTCTAGCTAAATGTAAGTAAGTCAGTGTAACTAGTCCGTTACTGTGTGTGCCTGTGTGTGTGTGTGTGTGTGTGTGTGTGTGTGTGTGTGTGTGTGTGTGTGTGTGTGTGTGTGTGTGTGTGTGTGTGTGTGTGTGTGTGTGTGTGTGTGTGTGTGTGATGGAGTTGTAGTGTAGGTCTTAATGTATTTTTAAGGTTTAATGATGTCCCTAACCTAACCATGATGAGAGCCACTGATCAGCTTCCTTTGTTGCTAATCCCCCCAGGTCACTCAATTGACCACCCTTATTAAAATCAGTACATTCCCCATTAGCACAATGTCAGAGGTGATTGTAAAGAGGAGGGAGACATTATCTCGAACAAGAGCTGTTGAGTTTTATGAGCTCAACTGAGAAGGCGGTAGCAGGGGTTGGAAGGCGGCGAGTAGGAGGAGGAAGGAGAGATGGTATATAGTTATGACAATGCTGAGGTCAGGAGGCTTTATATCTGTGGTAGCTTAAATTACAACCTTTTTTGTGTCCCAGATCATCTCGGTGTGCTGTAAAGCCGTTACCTGTAAAACACAGAAATAGATCAGGAGAAGAACTGACTGTCGAACTGTTTTTCATGGTGATTTGACTAGTACAGGAAAGGAAATGACGATAGATGTGTGACGACACACGTGTAGTAGGGCCGAAAAATAGCTTTTACTTCTCCAGAGTGGTGGGGGTGAGATGGGCCTGTTAGTCCCAGTGCTGCTGCTGGCCACCAGCCAGTTGTTCAGCTCATTGTGTAGCATTGAAACCAGGGTAGCAATAAAGCATCACAGAATTAGCAAGCTAAATCCACCATGCTTTAATGCTTTAATAGCTTTAACGCTACGCTGGTTACAAAAAACTAGCCTAACAAAGTTGTCAATTATCTGCCGATAGCAATGTGCATCCCTACGCTGTAACAAGAGTGTGCAGATGAAGCATTAAGTTGTAAGAATTAACTACAATGCTAGTTTTAGATGAACTACAAAACCTAACCTCAGTTAGTCCGGGACTTGCCCATGTCGGTTTAGTTTATATTGTAGCTAGCCTGCTACAACGGTCATAATGGCAACAGTTCACATTAAATGGCCGCCATTCTTACCATCCTGCTACGTTGATTTGAATGGAAATGTCTCTACTTCTTTTCTTTTCCCTGCGAGGCTGCACCTCCCACTCCATTCTTTTGGCATGCACTGCCAATAGCTTTCTGCACTCCTTTCACATTATACACCACAAGCTTTGTGATAAGAAAATCTGAAATGCAGTCCTTAAGACCATGTCCTCACGCTCAATGAGCTGCCAATAGATCCATAGTATAATATGGATTATGCAGATAGATGTCAATTGATGAGGAACTCTTGAAGGCTTATACAAATTACATTTAACAACCAGATATGTCAACCATGCAGATATGCACATATGTCTGCTTGCCGTAAAAAGCCCCCAGCACACTGTGGCTGCTTTACGGTGCACATATGTTTCACATCTTGTGATTCTTAAATAACCATGTTCCCGATGCTCACTGTGCAGTATTTTTAGAGCTCATGTGTCTCAGATGCATCAAACTATGATATGAATCAAGGTTGGACCAACTGAAGAGATTTTTTTATTTTTTTTGGTAACCGTCCTTACTGTACATCGCTTGATTTCTGACACACACATGCAGTCCCGGTGCCTTTCCTCTGGTCCACTGCTTACAGCGGGTAGCCAGTGAGCTGAAAGCAGAGAACCTTAATTACACCTCCAGCTCACACTCCCGTCTTGCAGACATTTCACTGTGTGTACGCTTACATGCAGGCCGAGGCTGAGGCTGGGAATGGAAGTGAGGCTGAGCCAGGGGATTCAGACCCAGCAAGCCAATCAAAGATTTATCACTCAGCCGTCCAGCCTTCTGCCATCTGGAGACTCACACCATCTCTGCAGTCACTCCCAAGGAGGACAGCCATGATGGGATTCTTTCTGTATCAAGCTGTCTATGTGTGTGTGTCTCTCTCTGACTAACACTATCATCCTGTCCTGCTTTTTTGCTCATGCCCCTCCAACTAATTAACCTCTCATGAGAGCATAGGTGGAGCTAGTGTTGATAACGCAGATATACCTTGGGAAGGAAACTCCGAGAGCAGATATCCCGTCGCGTGTAATTCATCCTTCATTCAGATGCCACCAAATGGAACACTTTGTGTCATTGTTTAACAAGATTATGCAGTCAACTGTTGAAGCAGAGCAAACAGTTTTCTGAACATAAGTTCAAAATTATACTGTATTGCGCGTTGTTCGATAAGGAATAATCACACAGGGTTACAGTCTATTTTTGTCTCACCACAGCTCTGCCTGCTAAAGATAACCAATGTAATCTGTATGAAACAGTCTGAGACGTGGCAAATCTACATTTCTTCACTGCTTGTGAGATTTGCGATAAGGCAGAGGGAAACAGAAAAAAGAATCAGCAGGAAGGTGTACAAGAAAAACTCAGCCACATGGAATCCAGGGGGATCCAGCTTGGCAGCCATGTCTGCTAAGCGTACATCATCTAAACAATCTAGATATAATCACAACCAAATGGTCTCGTTCCCAAAAGACCATATGCGGAATAGCTGCATGCATTTGAGGCAGCAGTTATTGATAAGCCGAAGTTTTGGAACTCACGCCTGTGTCCATGACTAATCGGTATATGTTTAAAACAAGCTTTAAACAATTATATTCAGCACATTTGAGTTTAAAACTATAAGAGAAAAGAGTGATGTAAGCAAAGATGTTTTCTTTTTTACTCTAATTTTAATACTGCAGTGGTGTACCCCCTAGCACTCTGTGCTATTTTGAGAAAAAGGAAATACAAGGAAATGCCATAAAGTTTAGGGGGCGTGGCAACAGAGCAGAGGCGATTGTTCCCTGTCAGCATTATTGCCTTTGCTCCACTCATGAAAATCTGCGTAGTACTGAAACGTTTTACTGCCATGGTGTGTAGTGAGAGGCTGAGCTGCCTCCCAAATGTGGGAAATGTCACTCAACATAGTCTGCTTATACCACTCTGACGGGGATGATGTCGGAGAAGACGTACAGTAGTGGCAGATAGAGAATTAATGAGTTGGGGTTGAAGAGAGTGGGATTTTATATAAATATTCTGAGGGACAATGAGATGAGAGTTTGTGGGATGCTACTATAGGATGTATACATTAGAGGCATGCTGGGCCTCAGCCTGCCTGGCCATCTCACTTTACTCCACATGGCACTTTGAGGCCACTGCCACTCAGACTGTCTCAGCTGACCTGATTCAACACCAGGAATACTGCTGTCCTGCTCCTCATTCACCACCTCCT
Organism: Anoplopoma fimbria; assembly: GCF_027596085.1. Lineage (NCBI taxonomy): Eukaryota > Metazoa > Chordata > Actinopteri > Perciformes > Anoplopomatidae > Anoplopoma > Anoplopoma fimbria. The sequence continues at coordinate 17,077,026 of NC_072460.1, forward strand.
CATATCTTCAGGGTGGAGTTAAGTCTTTGCTCTACGCAATTCTTGTGAGATAAACAGTACAATCACGCCCCCAAAAAACTTAATGAGACTTTATGGCAGTGATTCTCTTCTAATGAATGGGTAAATACAGTTCATTGCAGCCTCTTCGCTGAGATGCATATCTCAGAGTGGCACAGTCATCACATAGTGTGTTTGCCGGTGCGCGTAGTTATCATGCAGCATGTGTTTTCCTGCAGAGGTGTGATGATAGGCCAGGGTAATGAGCCACGTTGAGAGCAAGGTGGAGTTCAGTCAGGCAGAGCTGAGGCATGTCTGCCAAGTGGAACAGAAAAGGCAAGCGTTTGTCTGTCTGGGAGACTTAGCTGCACACCTCCACCTCCACCTCGCTCTGACCTCCCTCCTGCTCTCTCTCTCCCCCCTCATTTCCGTCTCTGACACTGCTACTATTTCCACAACTTAGACCATCACTCTCTCCCTCTGTCTCACTCTGTCACCTTCATCTTTCCTCCTTACCGAGCTGTCTTCTTTTATAATGCGCTGCGTCTCAGCCTATCCACTCTCTTAATGTCTTTTTCTCTGAGTTTGCCTCTTCTGAGGTATTTTTGTCGCTCCCCATCATACAGTACATTTCATGTCAAGGGGGTTTCTATGTTTAATCTCACACATCTGTCTCAAAGTCACGATCTCCTTTTTCCTTCTAATTATTTTCTATGAGCCAGTTTATATCTTGTCCATTCATATATCTATAACTTTTTTTTCTCATCTCTGTCTGCAGCCCGTGCCCATTGACGACTCTTTCTGTGGTCTGGACATCAACCAGCCTCTCGGTGGTTCTCAGCTGGTGACCGGTCACACTCTCTACACAGAGACTCGGGACCGAATGACTTCTGTCACCTCCTACATCTACAACGGTTACTGTGTGGCCTTCGTAGGCACCAAGAGTGGACGCCTAAAGAAGGTAAGCACCAGCTCCTTTCCCTCCCCTCACCCAGCAATTAAAGGCCTGTTGTTGTGCTCCCTTCACCACTGTGATACATAAAGACTCCGGCTGTCCAGTGGTCCATGGGGGTGCAAACACTATGAAGTGGTAGTATTTCCGTTCAGATGGATCATGGTCAAAGGGAAACTTATCTACTTAATATTTAAAGCCTGCTGTCAAAGCGTTGGAGAGGGATAATGGCGATGGCTAGCTCACTGTAGTGGTCAGTTCCTTGTTAAGTGAGCTCCAGTGTCGCAGTGTTGAATAACCTGCACTGGCCCATTCATTTTAATAAGCACCTTTCTGCCTGTGGCTCACTGAGAGGCAAAAGAGAGAGCAAGTCCATGCACTAAGCCTCCTAGTTTTGGTTAGAGAATACTTATACTACACAGAGGGTAAAGGGCTGCTGGCCAGTTAATGATAGATTTCATGCACGAGCCACAGGAAACCAGGTATTAGAGGAGATTGCCCACTGACAGGACTGGATGAGGGGGGAAATGAGTGCTATGCTCCGGGTTAAGGATGATATGAGGAGTGAGATTTTTAATCAGAAATACACTTGTTGCGCTGTTTTGGCGCTGATGCCTTTGACTATTTGTTGAATTTTAAAATGTCAATGCCCTGTTTAAGTGTGCATTATGTGTGTGTGGGTGCATTGTGTCACCATTGTTGTTTGTCTTGGTGCTTTCTAGATTACGCCCTATCAAGATTAGCACGTTAACGGCAAATTGTATGCTGTATGGACACGACCTTGATAATTTTGTCTTCAAAAAAAAGAAAATTGTCCCTTATTTCCATCATGAGGCCGGAATAAAGACCATGTTTTTCCATACCATTATAAGTCTTGCGCAGACTTGGCAGATTTCTGATAAGCCCTGAGTGTCTTTTCTTTGTTTTATTTATTAAGGATATTTTTATATTTTTTCGCTTTTCAGTTTAAATGTCTGAATATTCTTTCCTCTCTTTTCTCTTTGGAAGGGTGTACTTGCATTATTATTTTAATATATCATCATTATATCAATGACATAACTTGGTCTTAAAATAACAATAATGTGGTTTATCGCAATTATATCTTGGACATTATATCTTCCAACAAAGATAGCAGTTGTGACCGGTTGATTCTAGATTACATTTAGATAGCTGTTTGAAGGCTTAGCTCCTCCTCCCATGGGGATCCCTGTTTGAGTGACAGCAGGAGTGTGTCCCATGGCCATAACTGGCTTATACAGTCGTCCCTCCCCCTACTAACAACAGCTGCGTTATGCTCAGAGGAAGACTTTGCAAAGGCAAGAGAGATGCTAAAAACATTTTGATACCTCTTTTGGCAAGTGTTTTGCTATTTCCAGCCAGGCAACACAACACAAACAGTGCTGGCCTGGGTTATTTTGATCTCCATCTATTCATAATTAAATCAATACACCAATCAGGCAGTGGTGGGGAGAATATTCATTTGATGTAATCCCCTGCTTCAGCTGTTAAATAATTTAGATCCTTTTTATGACTTGGTTAAATTAGATGAGACAGAAAGAGTGTTTTCCCCACTGTGTAGCCATTGCTTGCATATTGTTCTATCTCCCTGCTTCCTTCCACACTCTAGCTGTCACTTCCCTTCCCCAAGTCCTCTATGTCCTATATTCTGCCCCCAGTTTGAGAATTCATGCAAACTAGCTTTGTCTCAGAGGGTGCATGACTGTAACCACAGTAACACTAACATGGGAGAGGCATTTTCCTCAATATGAGAAGGGTACCTAGAGTTCCAGTTCCAAAAAAAACCTTGTGGAGCACTCAACCACTGAGACTGGATCCACAAGACAACAGAGTAAGGTAGTAATACCACTTATACTAGCAGAACTTTCATGTAATAAGCATCATCTGATTTATTGTCATCATATTTATCAGCCTCTCTACATGATGTAGCCTAAATGAGAAAATGCAGGAGGTCAACTTCCTTCAAGTACTCCACTGCGAAAGATGCCATGAACACTAGCGCTCAACATGTTGTATTTTGAAGGTATGAGAGGAAGAAATCATTAATGTTGAGGGTGAAGAATCATTGATCACCAAGACTATTGGTGGATACTGGAGGTACTTTCCCACAGGAAATTTTAAGCTTCAAACACTTAATTTCCTGCATTATGGTAAACTTTTATGAACAAATGTATGATGTAAATCTAATCTCAAAATATAATGGAATGCATTCTGCTTAGCCCATCTGAGCCCCTCATGGGTTGCATCGGAAAGCAATGAGGTTTTTATTAATTATCAATCCATGTTTGTCGTATTTAATGTTTATGATTATTATTATTATAGTATATTGTGAAAATATGTATATTGTGCACATGATTTAGCAAGCACTGACTGTCCACTTCATGGGCATGAAAAAGAGAGTGACCCCAATTGGCCTTCCCACAGTGTGAGTTTCCTCCGACACATGGAAAAAGAAAATATTACTACTTTAATAGGTAAAGAATGATCAATTGCGCTGCATGCTAGCAGTGAAAGAAAGTGGACTTCTTTGCCCTCTGTCATTGTTAAGGTGTGTGCTTGTGTTGCAGTGTGTCTGAAATATGCATATGTTTACATTTAGAGTGTTATCCATGAATTCCCTCAGGTGCCACAGGGAGGGCAGCAGAGGGGTAGGGTTACCTGATGAGCCCTGGCTGCAGCTCCTCTGCAGAAGGCTGATAAGCTCCTCCAGAGTTACGTTAGATGTGTAGACGGGGTAGGATGCTGCAGGCTTCCTTCACATCAGAGCATGACACAGCTATAGGGTGACAAGATTTGATGCTTTGCCGGTGACACAGTTCTATACCGTTACCTCTTTCATGCAACCGAGAGAGACAGACAGATGGGGAAGGGGAGGGTGTGTGGGGACGCACGGTTAGGGGGTGTGAGCCTGTGCCGTGATGAGAAAAAAATAGGGGAAAAAGAGAAGCAGGAAGAGGCAGAGATAGGAGAAGGAGGAAGGTATTGGGGGAGGGAGGAAGAGACCGTTGAAATGTGAATTTAGTGCCGCCAAAGAAACCCGGGCTGCACCGCTGCCTGTAATTGGATTGGCTCCCTTCCCAAAGAATCCCCCCCTCCACAGCCCTCCAACTCCCACTTCCCCATTCAATCCAGCTCCCCCCCCCCCCCACCCGCTCATTCTCCCTGCAGACCGGCTCCTGTATATGCTGCTGTTTCCTGGGCTTAGCTGGAGCATGGCAAAGCAAGAGGGATAGTGTTGGCGGATATGCAGCTGCCGGTGGACGGCTTTTGCAGGGGATTGATTTAGGAAGAGGGGTTAAGAGGGTGGGGGAGTGAGCAGAGACGGATGCATATATATGGGAAACAATAACACCACAGTTGTGAGCCTCATCCAGTATATTAGCACTCACATTCTGAGGTAATATGTTCGGGGTGTGAAGTGCTTACATTTCGCTGTGTGATGTAGGTTCAAACAAACAAATCTTTATTTCCTATTGGTTGGAGTATTTTCATTCCCAACCAAGAGTGAAACGGAGTACTATGATGTGATGGTAAAGCTCTGTTGTCTGAGTGTCATGAGGCTTTCAAAAACTGGTTGTGAACTTCTGGGTGGCACCCTGGAGGCGATGATTGATTGTGGAGGGCAGTAGATGTTCACCTCAGCAGAAAGCTGCTAGGGGGCAATCAATATCCCAGGCCTTTGTGCACTTTTTCTTGCCAAAGTGAAACCAGTTCCAATCAGGACCAAAACTAGACCTTTAGTCCACTCTAAGCTAACACCAGAAGCTGTTCAAGCAAACCATTCTCAATCCCAACTCGTTAAAGGTCGCCACTTTTGACCGATGCATTGAGCCACTCTTTAGCTTACGAGAGACATACTGGGCTCTCATCTAGCTCCAGTTCAAACCTATCTGCATCATTATTAGACCTTTAGAGCAATAGAAGCAGTAAAAAGAGCAAGAAAGTCTGTATAGGACGGGCAAGGAATGGAGGTTGGTTGTTACTCAAACACAGGACTTTCACACAGGACACCACTTTTCATGTCCTGTATTTCCTTTTATAACTTATATGCTGAAGTAACACCAGTTACATAATAATTGACAGATTTCATGCAACAAAAAGCCTAAAACCTAAAAGCCTAAAACCTAAGTACACTGACATTGGAAGTTTTTTTTTTTTACTGTATGTATGGGACAAGCGGAAAGTGTACATTTCCTGTGAACACAGAAGTTTATTTTGAAAAGACATTATAGATGTAACGAGCGGAAACTGACCATCTCTGATAAGTCCACTGACACTACAGTGATACCTAGATCCTCATAGTTTGGAGCATAAGGCGACTAACCAAGCATTGGTATTTGATGAGTTGGAGTGAGAATGCATTGGTTCCAGTGAGTTTGTAGTCCTGCCCATGAGTTAATGTCCTATTTAAATTCTAGATCTAGGTTTACATTGATGCTCACCAAGCTCCATCATCTCCATTATCACTCCTATGTACCCAAAGACCAAAAGACCGCTGCAGGGCTCTGCAAGTCAGATTATATAGATAGGAGATCTGCTCTGCATGTTTCCTCTGAATACATATTACCCAAGACTTGCATCATCTAAATTGGAATTGGCTGTGTGTGGTTCACTCTGTGCTTAAGCACATATCTATCCCACTTGGGGACTGGGATTGGTGGGAAGCAACAACGGCATTAAGGAGGAGAGGAGCTGCGGGGAGCACTGCCTTTGATATAGATGGAGATGGAGGGCACGGCTGCACATGTAAAATTGGATGTTGAAAGACATCCCAGTAATAGATAAATGGGGGAGGTTAAATCAAGCTCATCTGAGGCACATTCAGGATTCCACTGTTAAACAGATGCAATTCGCAGACAGTGAGAATGAACATCCTCCATCCCAGCTCTCTCATACAGAGCAGCAGGGGTTAAAAGCTGTTGAACCTGAGACAACTGGGTTACACAGCCTGTTTTTAGGGTTGTATTTCCTAAGTGCATGCTTTGTTTTTTTATTCAAGCACCACAACTAATGGTGGTGGAAGTGATTGTTGAATGGAAGTCAGCAGTTGATTAGTGCTGGGTTGTATCAGCGGTAAACCATGCATGAAAAAAATGTCTTCCGGTTCTGTATCCTTCAACCATGATGTGCGGCTTTCGGCCTAATTAATTCTTCTCATCATGCCCTGATGGGTAATCAGGAATTGGTTTGGATGATGCCCCTGGCAGCTGAAGGGAACAACTTGAAAGGGTGGTTCAGGTGTTTAAGTGGACAAGTCCTGTTGAACTGGTTAACGTAGCAGACGGTGCATGTCTCACTCACCTGGCTCCCACACTGTCCCCAATAGCATCAAGGATGTGTGTGTTGAGCGGACGAGGGTAGCAGCTGATCATAGGGCATAAAGTGTCGGGAACTTGAAAGGCTTGTTAATGCATGCAGCTGCTCCTACAGGGCCCTGGTGGACAAATGGTAACCCCCCCCCAAACTCTTCTCTCACCCCTCTATGCTGTGTTCACCCCTAGTGAGCCTCAGAGAGTTAGTCCTTGGATTCATGGCCCTCAGAGGAAATATGATCAGAGAGCTTTGCCAGTCTGTCGTTTATTGACCCAGAGGCTACTCACCTGCTTCGCTTGTCCAGGCCCTGCTTTGGTCGAGGCCTGGCATAGCCTGGCCTAGGTTTTTATGTGGAAGCGAGGAATCGGCTAAGCAGATTTGTTGTCACTCTGCTCTCCAAGCCTATTTGCTGAAGCCGAGCTGGATTGTCAACCTGGTAAATGGAGGAGGGAATTGGGATAGAGAAGCGGTAAGAGGAAAAGAGAGGTGGACGGGTGGGAAAAGACAGAGATGGAGAGACAAAATGACTGACGTGCGTGTAGACAGACCAGAAAGAGAGAGGCTCTAACTAGCATTAAGCATGATGAAGCAACAAATGAATTGGATTCCCATTTCCCATTACCGGCATCCCATAACCATATGCACAAGCACACATACCCATTATTAGGATGAAGTATGATATGAACACAAACCCTGTTCATTTAACTTTAATAACTACTTTCAGTTGTTTGTTCCCAGTTGGTCATTAGTGCTTTCACGTGTGATTGCAAATAAACAAGCACAAAGAATTAATTCATTTTAATAGCTTTATTAAACATCTATTTTGTCACTGCATGGCTTGCATTAACCTTGAGCCAACATGAAAAGAAATGCAATTACAAATAATAAGCATCATCACAATTGCCACAAGGTAGAATATGTTTTCAATCACCATATTCACAAATTGTTATTTCCCACTGAATGCCTACTATAATAGACATTGCATTACTTTGTTTCAGGTTGAATGGTCAATTAATCCCACACGGAGCAAATCATTGCATCCCTTTGTTAAACCTTTGTTTTGTTTAAAATTCAATGAAAACCACCCTACTCAATACACCTGTTTACCAAGCATGCAACTAACATTTCAAACTTGGTAGAATGACAAATTGACAAGTTGCATAGAGACATAAGTAGCATTTTAGCTGGAATAACAGCTGCTACTACGTAACTATTAACAGCCATATTTAGGACTCTCCCTGCTTAATTGCCTGCAACAGTTTGAATCATGTTAAACTAAACAATAAACAATACAGCTTCAGTTCGCCCACTGGCAACAGCTGGGAGCCAAGCATAGCCCGCAGAAAGCTTTTGCTAGTAAAATAACATTTATCCTCCCCACACAACTTGCAGCACTTTCTCAAAGAGGCTGAATCATATGTCCTACAGTAAAATCAGCACCATTTGGAGAATTGCAAAAAGAGATTTCTTTTTTCTTTTTTATTACTTTAGGACCTCAGGGTGTCTTCTGGGTGCCAGCTCACAGAGAGACTGTCAACCGTCCTTCTAGCCTCTACAGCAGAATAGGATGACCAATACATGTCATCTTACATGAAGGCCTTCTTTGTGCTTTGTGGGGAATACCCTCTGACACAGATGGGGTCTGAATCAAGCAGCAACCTCTGGAGATGAAAAATTAAGCCAACATGGAAGTGCCAAAAACTTCAGTTTCTCATATGGCCAATTGAGGCTGGCTCCAATCCCCATAGACTCCCATGTTAAAATGGCCAACTTTACAGCAGAATAAAGTTATTTGCAGCCTGGTATAAGACAACAATATTTACTATAAACTATCAATAATATTTCTATTGATAGTTTTCAGAACTGAACATCAATGAGGAAGTAGTGATTGTTAAGTCCTCCCTCTGATCAGTTTAAACCATTTTTACAATAAATGTTACGATTCATTGAGGCGATGCAATTCACATGCCTGTGGCATTCTAAAGGCCTGTACACAACGGGGGCGTGACAGGGGATGAAATACTCGCCTGTGAATATTTTGCATTCACACTATTCATACCTGCAGCAATGCAAATTTGGTAGCATCTGGCAGTGTGTATGAGATGTCATGTCTAATGCTTTTATTGTGAAAGGTAAGAACAGAAAGAGTGGATCTGGTATGTCTATCTATGTCAAGGTTGAAAGAAGTAATAAAGTTTGCTGTCTTAGCTCAGAATAAGGTGCCTCTGTGTTGTTGTACTCTATAGTGTACGCTTTGAGTCTGCGTTGGAGAACGTGATTGGTTGATGCCTTTATTTGCGTTACAAAAGCTCCAAAAAATCTATAATATATTGGCAATAAATTCATGTGCGAATTAATCGCAAGAATAAAAACATCCCAAGTGTGTAAAGGCATCCAGACTTGAAAAATGACTGTTTTGTGCTTATTTGAATGAGTATGTTTGCGTGTGTTTTTGGTTGCCATAGGTCTTTAATCACCATAACCATCTATAGTCTAGCTAATGACTAGCCTGTTCATTGAGTTGGTAGGATGTCTGTGTGACCTTTCAGAACCTGGCCTCCACTTGACCCCCTCCTGCTCAGTTCTTAACCTTGTGCCAGATAAAGAGGCGGCCGGCGGCGGCCCCGGGCTGCAGCGACAGCAGACTGTGTCTTTAGAGTACAAGCTCTGTGTCTTCAAACCCTAGTCCAGACTTCTCTAAACACTCCACCGTTAAAAGGCGAAGGGAAGACTGAGAGCCCCTGCTGCTCCATTCATCCAAGCCTTATATCTGCTTCACCTTCTTAGTCTCTCTCTCTCTATCTATCTGTCTGTCTATCTCATTCCCTCTTTCTTGTCATAGCAGGGAGGTAAATGTAGCCTGGTCAGTAGAGTGGCTGTCCCCTCTTCATTTTCATTCTCTTTTCTTATTCCCTTCGCATTCTTCTCTTCCTTCCTGTCCCTTTCTCTATTTCAGTCCCTCACCCTTTCTTATTTCACTCCCTCACTCTTTCTTATTTCAGTCCCTCACTCTTTCTTATTTCACTCCCTCACTCTGTCTTATTTCACTCCCTCACTCTTTCTCCCAGTCTTTTTCTCCTTCTCTCTCCTGCTAAGACTATTACAATGACACAGCCTACCCTGCAGTGATATCATTAATAACATTCAAACAGCTCTCTGTTGCTTTCCCTCCCTCTATCTGTGTCCCTCTCCATTCTCTTTCTCTAATTGCTTGCTCTTTTCTCTGACAGTGTCTCGAAGGAAGCTTTTTTCATTATCCAACAACAAGAGACCAATACTCGCACAGTACATGCATTTTACAACACGTGTTTTTTATGCATGTAGGCTTAATTTAGCCACTTTAATTCAGCCCATGTGCAGCATCCATGCCAGCAATCCCAAAAGACACAAAGACAGAATCACATATGTGCATAAATATGTTTAATGTTACATATTCATTTATGCATTACCACGATCACAGTTTTTTTTTTTGACGTAATTTATTAGATTTGTTTTTGGCATTCACTTCTCTTTTTAGTAAACAATTTACCCAGTTGAATTCTTCACATAATTGGACTTAACTTCATGAGTGAGATTAATCAACCCATTGTTTGTTGGCGCCAGAGACCATGTGTAGAATGAGCATTGCTGTAGTTTAGATTTTCAACGTATTCTCTTCTTGATTGGGCTACGAATAAAGTTAATGGCAGCATTATATCCCTAGCCCATGAACATTTTCTCATGTTTGGAAGTACTTGGAGCCTAAAAGGGAACATAAGATGTAGATCAGGCTCTGTTGTCTCACTCACACGCAGAGCCTGGGAGTAATACTAAGCCTGTGGTGGTGGATTGTGTGGTTTTTTTTACCAATGCTGGGAGCAGTAGCGTCGTTAGGATAGGGTAGCCACATCAAACGCCGCCGACTTCCCAGATCCATGTCCTCTTGGTTAGGCGGAAAGATTAAACAAGTGAAAATAAGGCTGACTATTCCCAAATGTTTCACTTAGTAATTCAAAGTCCATTCTTATGAATATGGTATTTCTAGCCCACACATCTGGGCATTCGAATATTTTATGTGCAATTGAAACAGAAGTAAAATATGTCCAAGATATTATGCAAGGATTCCGTGTTGGGAGGCAGGGCCTCGCAGCCTATCAATATTCCTGTTTAGTCTGCAGCCAATATACGCACTACAGGGAGAACATTTTAAATTCATAGAAATTCTTATCAGTTGTTGCGTTGCTGTTATTGATCTGTTACTGTGGAAACAGCATGGTACGGGTGTAGGCCTTGTTGTTTTTTTTCTTGCCCGAGGTGTACTTCTGAGAGCTCCAATGACTTCCAAAAGTTTTACCTATCAAAGAGAAAATGTCTCTCTCTGTCAAATGGACTTTAAATACTCACCGCTTGACTTTTGTCCTCTGAGTTGCCAGCTGGCACAGATTATGAGTTTTTTTTCTTCTTCAATTTCCCTGTTGACCTTGCTGAAGCACACGCAGAGAAAGGGGACAGAGAGAGAGAGAGAGAGAGAGAGAGAGAGAGAGAGTAAACATCTTTAGGACAGAAAAAAAAAAACAGAAATAGATTAGCAAGCAACGTTTGTCAAAGTGGATGGCTGGCTCAGTGCCAAGCTGTATTGATTTGCTTTACAAAGCACTTGAATAGGCCAGATAACTGTGATTAGCCAATTCATTACTGCTGGCTCTTAGAGTGCTCCAAAATTAGATAAAAGAGGGGATAGGAAGGACAGAGGGGGGGAGTCAGATCAAACTATTACTTTGTAAACTTGCACAGAAACTCTAACAGTGGTTCACAACAGAGGGAATCTTTTTGAAGTTCCTGATGAATTTTTCCATCTTTACATGCATCGTAATGATCATCCTCATTAGAGGCAGTTACAAATAGAAAAAAAGAGAAAAAAACAGCATTGTTTGTGTGTTTGATAGCATGCATAATAACTCTAGATTACTCAAGCTACTAAAACAGCGTTCCTCTCATTTACTCTGCAAATGTGTTTTTCCATTTCAAGTGTCTCTTCAAGTTGTACAGCGACAATAGATCTCAGAAATGAGAATTGCTTTTGGCTTTGATGATATACTAAACTGTTGTCTGTGCGAAGGCAAACTGAGTGTGACAGCGACTAATGTTTCCGTCTGATAGTGAGACAGCTTTACTGCTCCTCTGTCTCCTACTTCATACAAGACAGCAGCAGTTATCAGGGCCCTGAGAGTTAAGCTCGTCTGGGTGACAGCATTGTTTAATGCATTCCTGTGATCACACCGTGTTTACAGGAAGCTTTTATGGGCTCAACACAAATCATTTCTTTGATAAATGCTTTTTTGACATCGAAAAGACATCTGGTTCATCATGTATTACAAATGTTATGACAATAAGGATTAGAAATTGCAGTATGTATCACGCTATGTTCCTTCTTGGTGCGTCATTAAATACCACATCTGTCCCATTTCCCTTCTGAGATGCTCCTGTTTTTCCTCTTAAACCTGGATGTTAAATCTCTGAAAGGGAATGAGGGATTGGGGCAAGCAATCCTTTATCATTTCCACCGATTTCCCTCTCGTTCCACTTTCTTTTCTAAATTTGTTCTGTGCACCACTCTATCTCCTTATTTCCCTCTCACTCTCTTCATCTCTCGCGCTCTTACCGCAGGCCTGTCGAGTTACTCCAGCTAGCCATCAGCCTAATGAACAGTGATACAGTGCTAATAGCATGTGATAATATTTCAAGCCACTGGTAATCTCCAGGCTCACTCAGCCTTTACCTGCTCTTCACTTCTGCACCTTTAATACACACACACACACACACACACACACACACACACACACACACACACACACACACGCACACAGGGCATCTCTTTCTCTTGACAGCTCCGTGTCAGGTCTTGGCCTCATGCTGTCATGAAACAGAGCTGTCAGTCTAGACTCCCTCCTAATAGTCCAGCCGTCCAGGTTACAGTCTTAATGGGATTGGACAGATCCTTCTGCAGAGCTCCTAACACAGTGTACAGTGTGGTGTGTTTTGTGGCCACAGCATCCAATCAAACCTCATAGTCATATCTGTTTTAAATGGTATTTTAATAGTATAACTGTTCTTATTGCTCCACACATATTTTCACCAAGAAATATAAATAATAATATACATTCACCATTTACTGTATATTCCCTATATAGCAATGAATTCAAGGTTGTAGCTTACTTTCAACCAGAGAACCTGCCACTGTCTGACCACTTGACTGTATATATATTGTGTATGTAGCCACCATGACATCAGCTATTGGTTTGTAGGCTACCGTTTTGAAGCCTTGAGTTTGGAATTCTGGTCGCCGCCATCTTGTTTTCTTTTAAATAAGAAGTTACCACATTTGAATGAGAGTGTGGAGCTGGGGAACAGGGAGGCTCGGCAGGGCCTGATACCGTTAGCATGGTGCATCCGCAATTCACACTAACTGTGTTATTAATTGGGATGCTAAATTTGGCTTGTGGAAAAAGCATCGTTTGTATTGTACTTACAGGAAAAAATTAACATTGTTTTTTGGTTCAACCTAACGCTGAACAATGCCATGATAGCATCACTGTGGCAGCGACCTGTCAATCACAGCCATGCCGCGCCCTAAGGAATACCCTGCTTATGGGACCATCATTTACTAATTGAACATCATGCTGTATTGACGCAGACTTGAAACCAATTGGGACGACAAATTCATGGTAATCATTTAATTGAGATGTAGGGTCATTTTCTAATAGACTTCTATACAATCTTTTTCTTTTTGCAACCAGAGGAGCTGCCCCCTGATGTCCATTGGAAGAATGCACATTTAAAGCATTTCCACATTGTTTTCCCTTTTTAGACTCAGAGGTCGGACCACTTGAGCAGTGACATAAAACAAAATGTCACTACCATAGAACAGCGCAAACTGACGTGAGATCGAAACTGATAGATAGAGGAAGACAGATTTTTAGAGGCCTTAGACTCCAGATATGTTAAAATGGAGATATAGAAAAGGGAAAGAAATAGTCCATGTAAAACATTTGATGTATCAGAATGTGTGGTTGGAAAGAGTGCCGAGCTGCAAGTGAAGAACTGAGGTAGAAGTGGAAATAGCAAGGGCATGTGTACAATTGTGAAAAGCACCTGTATCACCAGTAAGCCAATGCCAGGCCACACAGGGGCATCAGCGAGGTCACGGTATCAAAGAACAGAGCCGGAGCCAGAGGCCTCTTTCAGCCACAGGTCAGCTCAGCCACCGCTGTTATTCATTAAACCCTAATAGTTAGCGGTTGGGAAAACATTATCTGGGCCTCCGGTAACTTGACTAAAGGTAAGGGTCAGGGCCAAAGGCAGGAGTGAGACATCCCCATGCTTACCGACATGGGCGCACTGTGTCAGATTGGATTAGCAGTCAGCGCTGAGGTGATGATTTGATGGAATCACAACACAGCGGCGAGCCATCAACATTCCTCTTTTTTTACTCCGTTTAAAAGGGCAGTTAAGCATTTCTGTGGGGAATAACGTGTTACCGTCAGTCATGGTTAAGTATCTTGGTGTGTTTGGCAGCCACAGTTTGGTGCCACTGAAAGCAGCTGTTGGCTCAGTGGGGTGTACGCATAGAGGAGGTGTGTCTTGTGTGCATGTGTACCCACGTTAAGCCTATATTAACTGACTGTGATAATGAATTAGCATAAAAACAGCCAAACAAGTTTCAGGTTATTCCTCTGTCGGTTCAATTTGGCGATTAGAGGGCAAAGATCTTGTCTATATAATTTGCATGTTGCTTCCCTGAGGTATTGTTGCCTTTAGTGTGTAATTAATCTCTTTAACTTTGACATGCGTGCACACAATATGTGCATCTGAAGGTTTGTGTACCGTGTGTTTTTATCACATGTACACATGGGCAAAACATTCTTTGGTGTGGTGCACATACAAATTGCAAAGACTTATTTGTATGACGGGGGGGTTGCGAAAAAACCCCTTGATCATACATTCAAAAGACACTATGTGTTTCACTCAATTTCACAAGTGTTTCATCACACATGCATGCACACACATTCCCATATACACACAGACACACACACAGGGGAGAAGGTTTTTTTTTTGCCTTCCAACTGATTAGGAAACGAGAACGACGTGTCATGAGTTTTCACCCTAATAAGCCCGGGTACTTGCGGTCGGGTGCACCTTTGGGTGGAAGTATGCTGTGTTTAGGCTGCGAGCTGGATTGGAGGGAAGGTGTCGGGGGATCAGATGACTGCGTCGGCTCCCCAGGATCCCCGGCTGAAAGGGGATAGGACGGTGTTTGGGTTACACCATGCTGGGATTGCTGTCCTCTTTAAATAAGACACACTTGAACAAAGTGCAGCTGATCAGATTAGCGTGGCTGATCAGGTTTCCCAGCAGGTTGTTGGCTCCCACTGTCTGAACATCTTGACTAGAAAATGCTCTTAGTATTAAAAACACTGCAGAACAAAGAGTAGAATCATGGGGGATATATCAACAAAGTTGTTGTTTGGTTGGAAAATAAATGATGATGGAAAATGGATTCATCTGTGATCAGCACAGCCTTGGCTGTTAACGGGGTAAACATTCATCCTTTTGTTCATTGAGCTTTGCTTTTCTGCATCTACAGTCTTTCTCAAGGGCAAAGTTATTCTTTCTGGCAGCAGAGAAAAAAATCCTACAATAAAGTGGACCTATGGGAACCAGTCTGAAACAATGGTAGCAGGATGAATTGTACCAATCGTGGTGCTGGGTTCTATTGTTAAGTTTGCCATTGTGTGATGAGGAGGAAATTGTTTCGGTTTCTCGGGTTCAGCTGAATCCACCCCTTCAAAAACCAGAGATCACTGAAACGACGTCAGTGGAGGAGAAAAAACAGAATATCATCAGAAAACAGTGTCTTTGTTTGATCCTCCATTTCTACCCTCCTTTTTCTTCCTCTCATACTCTGTTGCTGTCTACAACTATCCTCTATCTTTTCTTCTCTCTTCTTGCGTAGCCACTTTTCAGCATCTTTGTCTTGTGCTATTTTTCTCAAATGCCCATTCTCTGCTCCTGCCTCTGCCCACTCTCTCTCTCTCTCTCTCTCTCTCTCTCTCTCTCTCTCTCTTTTTTTTTTTTCATTCTCCATGGCTTCTCACCCGTGATCCATCCAGGCCAAGCCACAATCCCCTTATAAGGCCAGTGGAAGCCCCCATCTGGCCTCTTATTTCCATATCAGATCTGCAGTAACAGACAGGGTTTATACAGGATCAAGTGTGGAATGTGAGGCTGCCTCTACGTCGGCTGTGCCACAAACCTCTCTGCTCCTGGGCTCAAAACCTGGTCACATCTCCTCCTTTATCTCTCCTCCTGCTCGTCTTGCAGCCTTGTCTCCTCTCACCTCTATTTCCTCACATATCTCCCCGACACATCTTCTCATCTTTCTCCTTTATCCTTCCTCTTCCCCTTTTTATTTCTTTCCTCCTTGCTCCTTTTTTTTTTTCACTGCCGGCGTTCTCTATTTCTAACCACCTCAATGCTAAACACACAGACACACTCGCACTTCTCTCGACTTTTTGGCAGCTTCTTCTTTACGTTCGGGGACAGAGACGCAGCATGCTAAGATGGTTGCTTCCTCTAAGTTCATAGCTTAAACAACGATGCAGCCACACACAGCCAAACAAAAGACTAAGCCACATTTGAGAGCAATACATAAAGAGGAACGCAGTAAAGCCTTACAGTACAACTCCACAACAAACAGTCTTGAAACAGGCTCAAAGGACAGCTGCGGTTTGGGCTTACATTATTTTAAAAGCTCTCTTCCCTCCGTCATTATTACATCCCTCTGTCTTCCTGTATCTTTCATTATATCCCTTATGCACTCTCTGAGCCTGTTTCTCATTACAATTTGATGTTTCCACAGGCTTTTTCCCTCCCTGCCGAGCTTTAATATGTAAAGTGTCGACTTCCCTGTGTGTGTGTGTGTGCGTGTGCGGTTTGGTTTGTTGTCACAGAGAATCTGTTTCTGATTAGGCCTGCTCTAGCTAAGCTTTCCCTTTACTGCCACATTTGGGCCTTGCTTGGCATTGGAGCATTTCAGACTGAATCTCATCCAAACCTTAATTGTTTTTAAAAATTGGGCAGACCTGGCTTTTCTTTCTGGTTCGCTTTGTTGTGCCTTTCTATCCATTCACTCTCTCTGTTCTCTACCAGTCTCTCTCCCACCTCTACTTCCATTCCACCACATTCTCCTTTGTTCCTGCCTTCTCTCCCAGGGTCTGACACAAATGGAGGGATGAAGGGATGAGAGGGTATCTCATATAGCCTATAATGCTTATCTCCTCTGGGGCCTGCATAGCTCATTAACCTACGTTACTCTCGACATGCCTCCATTAAAGAGAGACACCTGGCTCCCGAGGGCCCAACGGGGAAATGACAAGTCCAGTCTCCTTTCCCTTCATCAGCATCCTAGACGCAGATAGGGAAAAGGCTCATTACTCTGCGAGACTGCCTTTAGCCTTTGTAGCTACCCTTGTGGTCCTTTATTATGGTTATTGATGCTGATGTGTTGATTTCCCCCGTCATGTCAGCTGTGCTGTAATGTGACATGTATATACTACACATTGAAATAATGACATCCACATTATGTACAAGTGGTTTTCCATGAATAACAAGTAGCTCTGCTTCTTGCTCTGAAGGAAATCAGAGGAGCAGAGTATCGGGTGTAAACAACAGAGAGCAGCGGCTCCGGCTCTTCCACACAGGAAAACGGACTGTAAGCCGCTGGTACAGTGGCAAGTCTCAGATTAGCCCAAGTCCCTTTCAGAGCCAGTTCAGCCTCTGCTGCATTCGGGGGTTAGCCATTGAAATGTATACTGAGCGTAATTGCCAGTGAAAAGCCTAAATCTTGTTTGGGCGATGCATCCCAAATCTGTGTTCTGGTCCCTTGGCTGGCTCTGGTTAATCTGCTTGGTGGGAATTTATAGCCTTTCTAATGTTCCTCGCGTCCACTGTGCAAGACAGAGGAATGCAGAGATAAGCATAATATCCCTGCACTGTGCCACCTCGCCACAAAACACAGAAATACAATCAACTACTTTTTTTATTATATTTGGAAATGAAAAGATGTGCAGATGGTCGGTCTATCTTTGTTTCATTTTCGGTGACTTCCTGTTCTTCTTTTTGCCCTTTTCTCTCTTCCCGCTGTCCTTCCTAGTCTCTGCTCTTTCGTTTGTCTCCCTGTGCGTGTAGGTCTGCCATCCATGCATTTTTGACGCTAAAGGGACTTAGTTGAACTGCATCACTTTAATGTCAGACTCCATGTTTTCCACAACACTGACCTCTTTGTCTTCTGCTGCCTGCAGTTTCTCTATCTGCTGCTCTCCCCGTTTTCTTTATTCGCCAGTGCTCCCTCTCACCCGGTGTGTGTGTGTGTGTGTGTATGTGTGTCTGGCAGACAAGTGGATGTAAGGGAGTTACAGTGATCTGGAACAGTCTGTAGATTTCACATTTTTCTCTCACCCTCCTCTTTTTAGTGTATTTCTCCTCAATTGCGTCTGGCTGCTGCTGCTCTTTCCTCAGTCTGTCTCCAGTGCAAGAAATATTAACATATCATTGCCGTAAGGATCTTCAAACTTCACAATTAATGGGTTATTAATGGTTCCCGGGGCCTCACCATTATGTTGCCGGGCTCTTTGGCTAATCCTGTGGGGACCATATGGGCAGCAGCCCGACTCCGTATGCTGGACCCAGAGGTGTATTGAAACCAGTGGGGAAGCAGAGTCAGAATGTATTTAAATCCAAAGGAGCTCCAGGCTCTATTTAAAACCAAAGAAAAGTTTATTTGTTTGAGGCCCTCAGAGACTGGAGCAAGTGCAAGAGGGCTCTCCTTCTTTTACAAGAGCTGGATTAATGGTTCACTTCCATTCAAGGTGTGAAAGTGTGCAAAAATGTGTGTGTGTGTGTGTGGATTTGTGCATGGACGTCACTTTTTTGGCGACTTAGAGTTCTGGCCAAGGTAAGCATAAAACAAGCAACTAGTGGCAGCAGAGTACAATTAACATTACACTTTACAAACAGTCAGTGTTGGCATATTTAAAAGGATTGTGTGTTGGATTTGGTGCAATGTAGCGTTGTTATTGCAGATTGCTTACGACTCAATACCCCTCTGCTAACTCCTACCTAATGAAAACACAGAGATCCTTACTTTCAAGTGATTATACACTAATAAAAACAAAGTTATGGATATGATATACCATATCTGCTAACAGATCCCCAAAATGCTACACACTGTAGCCTTAAATCTATTCACGAGTATTTGCTGGATTGTTTTTCAGCTTAACTTGAAAAGGAAGGTGTCTGTTTATGAGCTGCTGTCTGTTGGATAAATATGCCTCTGAATAAATTCAGAACTAAATAGAGTTATCTCACTTACACTGTCCTTGCACCTCCAGTTGTTTCTTTTTATCTCTGAAATTAGAACATGGTCGCCTTTGCCTACAGGCAGATAACTAGACTAGATTCAAACCACTTTCCATGCAAAGTTTCTGAATGTGTGTATGTCTGTATTTAAAGGACACTGACTTAATTTTTAAAGCAAATTAATAAAACATAAAAAAATTGGCAAGATTCAACATATATAAACATTAATTTGCACCGCCATCCGCTGCTCGCTCTCGAAAAAGTATTGAATACCTTCAGACTTTGTCCTTGTTCACTCTCCAGTAAACTCACAGTGATCCAATTTGGAAATGCAATCCTTCTAGATGGACTTGGGAATGAATTACTAAAGGTCGAACGAACTGGCCAAGCAGCTAACAAGCCAGCAGAACACCTGAGTGGAAAGCAGCCAGAAAAGCTCTTTGCTCATTACATTTCCTGTCAATGGAAAGAAGATTAAAAACGACTAAAGACTGTGTCTCCTCAGCTAACGCACTTTTCCCGCAACATGATCCACTTACAGGAGACTTTTAATGTAATGCATGTTATATAGAGGGGCTGTGGTGTTACAGGTTGTGTACAGTTACCTTTTCTCTCTGTCTGCGTGTATGCATGAAGGCCAGACTGTACACTGCAGAGAGTGCTGACGCAAGCTATGTGCGTCCCTGTCCAGGTAATGGCCTGTAGCAGTACTGCTGCCCAGGGCCTGCCAGAGGAGGAATGACATTTACTGCCACCTTAACTTGCTCATTAGCCTGCTTCTCAGTCTTTCTCTCTTTTCACTCCACAGAGGGTAATTAGAATAGCGCTGTCTTACTTTTCCAGTTGTCATTCTGCTCATGCCTGTCAAGGCTATCAAGATCGCTAACACTCGCATTGTTTTGTGAGATGGGTCCTTTTTCTCTTGCTCTCTGCACTGTTTTTACAGGAGTGTTCATCCAGTCTGTCTTTGATGCAACGATTGATATGAGTGCGGAATCTTTCAATGACTGCTAATCATTGTACCCTCGGTGAGATATCACAGCTACGTACTCACCTACAGTTAGCTCATCTTTTAATCAGGCCTGATCCTGGAGACTGATTGGCTCTATTGTTACAGTGTAAAGGCTATTAAAGTCTGCCTTTCATTCCCTCTAAAAAGACAAATACGCATTCCTGTTGAAACACACACACAGGCTGAGACACACACCTGTGCGCACTGCTCCACAAACTAACATCTTCATTATGCCACTTCTTCGGTTGATTGGAGGGTTGTTGTGTGATGTTGATGTGGGACAGACTCAACACAATCCTTCCTCTCCTCTCTAGCTGCCTGACATTTTTCTGTTCTTCATTAGGGACGGAGGGAGGGAGTGATGTGAATGAGGCACAGAAGTAATGGCAGCGAAATGACATGCAAATAGCAACGATGCAATTAAAACATCAGCTCACAAGCCGGGCCTCCTATACTCTGGCAGCTGCATTCAGCTCTCTGTCTGCTGCTGTTGACTGACATAAGCACCCGTAAGATGAGATGTGTTTGTTTAGTAGGCGTGTGAGCGCAGCGGTTATACAGTGTCACAAACACACACGCATACACACACACATGCTCTAGGCCCAGGCACATCCCGAGGTCTTTGTTCTGGACGTCTTTTCTATTTGATAAGGCCTCTAAGAACTTCCTTTACAGTCAAAATGCAGATATAGTACATTTAAAGTACACACAAAGCTTAATAACCATTGTTGGTAACACTTTCTATGATGCCCATGTCTATAATGAATTGGAAACATACTTATTATACGTTATAATCTGCTTATGTCACTGTATAATTAAAGTTATAAGCACACATAAACATCCATAAAGCTTCATAACAATAATCAGAACACATCATAAAGCATTTTATAATGGCTAAAAGGTCAAGTATCATAGTTCTTCATAATTGCTCCTTTTTTGTCATTGTGAATCATCAGAATCAATGTGTATTATAATTCACATGTTTCTTTTAATATTGAATTACGTCACTGTTATAATGCACTCTAAGTAGCTTATTGTTTGCTTTAAGTAAAGTAAAAAGTTTACTGTGTGGTTCTACCAAAATTTTGTTTCACTTTACTTGAATTGTACAGAAATTATTAAGTATTATGATACATGAGCTCATAAGTTATTATAGAATGCTTTAGGATGTTTTATTATGATTGTTCTTAAGCACTATTAATATGTATGAATGTTTATAGCTGTACAGTGCTATAGGCAGATTATGATGCTTTTTTTGTATTTTTAGTGCATTACAGACATGGGCGTTATATAAAGTGTTGAAATTTCATTGCAAGGCCATGTATGGACGGTACCATTTGTCTTCCTCCAGTGCATGGTCTTTCGTCAGCTTGGTGCAGTCAGTTATCTAGTGGCTCTAGTGTAAAAACAGCCCAGGGCCTGTTCTTACTGTCTGATCCCCCCCTTGTCTTCCTTTCATTAATTGACTGTTAGTGTGAGTGCTTGTGTGTGTGTGTGTGTGTGTGTGTGTGTGTGTGTGTGTGTGTGTGTGTGTGTGTGTGTGTGTGTGTGTGTGTGTGTGTGTGTGTGTGTGTGTGTGTGTGTGTGTGTGTGTGTGTGTGTGTACCTCTTCACCTCAACCACCATATCCTGTGTTTACAACATGTAGTCGGGTTAGACAGTAGACGGTCTGTGACTCATAATGAGTTATTGTACCGTTCATTCCGAGGCATGACCGCGGGCAAAGCGCAGAGGCCTCAGCGTGTCAGCACTCTTAACAGGTATCAGACAGCATTACAGGTTCCCACAAGAAGTGGATTAGACAGCACATACTCAGGCCCTGAGAGTACACGCCTTCCCCTTCTATACGTGTCAACATCAGTCCAGTGTGCTTGGGTTCAGACTTTGTTTAGGATCACTGAGAATATGAAACTATCTGGATGGCTGTGCTTTTAAAACCTCTTGTGCTGTCAGTTTTGTTTAAGACACATTTTAGTTCATGCTTATCTTTTGACCCTGCTGTGTGGTAAAGCACAGTGAGAGAAATGAATCATTGTTGGCCCTCCTGTTCTCAATATTTACTCTAAGAAAGTAATGAAGCAACACTAAAACCCTGCTCAGGGAACCAGTCGAATGAAGATGTTTCGGCTTCCCTTTTACTTTCTGGCACGAGATTATGTTGAAACAGAGATGGTTTTTGGTGCCAAACGAGGTGCCCATTTGGCCAGTACATCACACTCTACTCCGTTCACTACAAAACCCCACTGGATAGGAAGTGTCCTCACCAAGGAAAAATGCCAGCTGTGACCAATCACAGAGCTTTCCCCTTATACCTCTCGCCATTCACAGCCACTTCATTCTGCTTTAACTGGTCTGGATGTCTGGATCAGTGCTGGCCAGAATAGTCCTTTTTATGAACTTTCAGTGGTTTCAAGTGGCTGCACACTGTGTCTTTTATCTCACACAGTCTTAGCTCATGTCCTCCACATCATGAAAACAACTGCTTATTTCAGACATCTTCACTAAGCTGTGCTGCTCTTTCCTCCCAACTGCTTTGTTAGCTCTGTGTCTGCTTGTATTTTCAGCCGACAGTCTGCCTGCTTAATGACAGCCTTGCTTTGACTTTCACTAGTGTAAGTGATTGCGGGTGCGGGTGTTTGCTTGCTAGCGTGCATGCCTGTGTTTGAAACATTTTTGTGGCGTAATGTGACGATGAGGTCTGTTTTGGCTCTGGCAGGCTTGTTTTGGGGCTCACGTGGAGGTTTTGGGGGGCCATGTCGGACCGTACCAGACTGTTTTAAGGCAGCTCAGCATGGGACTATCCAAGTGTAGTTAACATGTATGAGGGTGGATTACCATGAAGGCCCCTCTCCTCAGGCAGACTCTGTCACAGATCTGTCAGGCCTCTCGGAGACCCCTCACAGCACAGCTCTAATCTATCAACAGGCAGAGCCCCACTGACACACATGGGACAAAGGCATGCACGTACATTATCATACACACACACAACACACACACACACACACACACACACACACACACACACACACACACACACACACACACACACACACACACACACACACACACACACACAACTACATGCAGATGTATGGCCGTAGATGCAAACATACTGTACATGCACACATGCAATGAGACACAGAAAGAATATTAAGTAAAGTACACCAGTTGTGGCCTCAGAGACTGCATCAAAGTTCTTGTTTCATCACATGAATTTTGAAATATGTTGCTGATTTAAAATTATGTCTGCTTTTCCTTAGACGACCAGCTAAGAGCGAACCGCGGTCAGAGGCGAATACCAAAGTTCTTGTTTAATTCATTAAAGACAACTGTCCCGGGTTGTAGAATGATGCTAACAAATCACTTGTGACATTGATGAAATCATTTAGTATGCTTTATCCACATGTTAGCTCAACAAACTAAACAGACAGAAATTGTTCCTCTTTTTTAAGTGGAAGTTCAGCTTTTTCCTTACAAAGAATATCAATTGACATGCAATCTACTGATGGTGGCTTTAGACTTTCAGTCTATATAATGGTAAATACCAATTCTATTTATTCACATTTCCAAATAACTTATATTTTTATTAAGCTTAGCCAAGGTTCAGTCAGGGAAACTCTCTTTACGATCTCATTCATTCACAATCTCTCTGTCTCCCGCTTCTACTCTATCAGCTATCATGGGCATTCATTCAGAATCTCCCTAAGCCAATCATATCATTGCTTTCAAACGTTCAAACTTTTTTCCTCTCTGCTGCGTCAGTTCTAACCGATCCGACCCTCTCCGCCCCTTCACCTCCAGCCTCCAGCCTCCATCACATCAGTGCACAGTCCTGCTAACTGTGCGGTCTAATCACCAAATACACTTCACATTCCACTTTATTGTGCATCATGTAATGATTTATTGTCGCCCAATTGAAATACTGAAGAGTTGTACAGTTTCCAGATACACTGTTTGTCTTGGCAAACACACACACACACACACACACATGCATGAATCATCAAATTAGCTGCCTCTGAAAGATCACAGATGTAATACAGATGATAAAGTCCCATGCTTTAATTCACTTTAATTAGTACATTCTTATACCTTAGTTACTGTTTGTTGTTTGCTGTTTTGCGTCTCTAGGTCTTATGAAGGCATCAGAGCCAATTTGGTCTCATCCAAGCCACTTACTGTATTGTTTGTGCCGTCATTGTTGAGGTATTCTAAAGGGCTTTCCCAGACACTGGTTGACCGAGCAACCAAATGGATAGTGAGACAATACAGTGCATCACATGCAGCAGCAACTCTGATCGTCTTGAAACAAGTATAAGCCAAGATAAGCTTTCATCATGCCAACAGTCACAGAAAGAGAGACTAAACATGGCACATGTAGGTAACACATTTTGTGACCTTATGACATTATATATAAGCTTGATCTTCTCTCCACAGTGAGCTCATCAACCTAGGTGAAGTATTGTAGGACTATAAGTTGGAGGGGTCATGGATGTGTGGAACATGACTGTCATTAAGAATAATGTTATGGATTCCAGAGGTCAATTGGCGTCACGCTGCATTAAAAGGACAGGTGATTGATTCAACCAAAACATGATCGATAGGTGACCCCTATGGAGACGGGCTTCTCTATACCCCAGCCTGTGTGTGTCAATTGTCTGTGTGTGTGTGTGTGTGTGTGTGTGTGTGTGTGTATGTTTAATTTTGTGTTTCAGTGCGGTGGGTTGCAGGCCAAGCTAGCGGTCATGGCCGCTCAGTCATCCGGGGAACCATAGGAGGCAGCTGCACTCCTCCGATCTGTCTCCGGCTCGGCGGGGGGGGGGAAGGCAGACCGGGGTGAGGTTGGATCGACAGGAGGGAGGGTGGCTAGGTTAGAGAGGAGGGAGGGAAGGGTTAGACAGGATCTCTGTCTGCCTTGCTTCTGGCTGCAGGCGGCACGTCAGCTGGGCCTTTTCCCCAGACCCCCACCACGCTACCCCCATTTCGTAGTCCCAGCCTCTCTCTCCAATCAGTGATGGACGGATGGTTTGGAGAAGGAGGAGGGAGGCGCACGGCCAGTTAGTTCCGCCCCACAGCGGCCTGCTTTATTGGGCCTTCATTGGGGATTATTGTTATTGAATTATGGAGGGGCCTCCCTCCAGACGTTCTCTGGCAGGAAGTAAGGGGCGGCAGGGCCTTCACGCAACGGCTGATGTGTGACGCTCTCCTCACCCTCTACCCCCCACATCCTCCGATACCGCTCCAACCTTCTAGCTTCACCCCCTGCATCAGTAAACCTGCCTGCCATTCAGATCTCTTACATGAGCACACACACAGACACAAGTGCAGACATGTGCAGGTACACACACTCGGGCACACACATTCAGATGGCGAAGGAATGCACCATTTATAGTCATCTGCCTTTTGGGTGGCATTAGCCAAGCATTAAGAGAAGCAGAGAATAAATGAATGGAAAGTGTGAGGTAGACAGATGAGGTGTATGAAGGGGGTCATGTGAGGAGAGCTCTGGGTGGGTGCGTGGGGGGGTTTCCTGTATTTCCATATCGCTGCCTGCCTGTTCGCCCCAGTCCATCTCCGTCATTGCCCTCAAGACTCTGCATTCCTCACACCCATCCATAAACCCCCCTAACGCTGTCTGGCCTCAACAACCCCCTAGCCCCAAACCCTGACACACGTGTTCAGTAGAGGGGCACAGACCCAGATACCCATGAGACTGAAAACCATTTATGCATGTATGAAAGTTAACACACACACACACACACACACACACACACACATTCACATTCGTCATCTGCTCTGCACCGGCTCCATGCCTTTGTAAGGAATTGAGATTATGACTGCCTATTGTGCTGCACCCAGAGGATTACAGTAGGTGATCCTGGCTTTGCTGATGTCTGGGACATACGAATATACTATAGATTAGACACTGTAATTTAAATAGAATCACAGGATTGGTTGATGTCATGAAACTATTATGGCTAGACACCAAACGGAATTCTTTGCAGTGATGGTTAGCCGATTATAGTGGAGTAATCTGGTTAAAGACACACTGTTGGCTAAATCTGAGGGATTAACTTTATAGTCACCAGGAAACAGTTCATGATACCATGGCCGCCCCGTTAATGTTTCCTCTTGACCCTCCTACACCCTCCATTCCCTTCTCACATGAGATGGCTTATGGAGGGATTTGGTGACCTTTGACCTCAAGCGACCCCCCACCCCTAGTAGCTTTACACCTACATGAAAGAACATATGACATCTGCGGCTTTGCATCAACACCCATGACTCTATATGCATGCAAATGGTTCTTGGGACATCATTGAAACCTCTTGGAAATAAGCAGTTCTTGCTGAAGAGCTGAAGTTCCAACCAGAACCATTTTCTTCTAAATATTTTTTACGGGAAAAAGGGTTCTTCAAGGGTTCTTTGTGAGACAAAGGGTTTCATTAAGAACCCTTTTCTTCCAAATGAGAAGAAATATTTCTTCAAGGATTGTTGAAAGCATAGTTGTTAAAGAATCTTGCCAACCGACCCCCAAGAAACTGTGATTATGAACCATGATTGTTTTGGGTTGGCTGCACCACTTTAGCCCCGGCCCTATTAGGTTTCTATATAAACCTCTTGAAATATGAGAGTGTCTCGGTAGAACCTCTTCGGTGGGTTCAAGAGAGTGAAAATCTTGGAATATAAAAGTTTCTTGGTAGACCCCCCTGGATGGGTTCTTGCTAGCACCCTTGGAAGGTGAAAGGGTTCTGGATAGAACCTCCAGGTAGGATTCTGGGCTGGAACCTTTCACAGATGGCTCTAGGTAAAACCCTTTATGTTGGGTTCTAGTGGAACCTTTGAAATAAGGTACTACCAGGAACCAAAAATGAATCTCCTATGAGGACAAGACAAAAAAACGATATGGTTTTAGTTAGGAATTTTATTTCTAAGAGTGAACAAAGCTTTAACCTTTTTGGGGTTTATCGTGTTAAGTAAACAAACTGAGATGAATGTTGCTTCTCTGTTTACATATTGAATTCTCAACCTAACAAAGTTTACGTACACGGTAATAAAACTTTCAGCTGTTCCGACAGCACAGATGCCAGATTGTTTTTCTTACCCCTCTCAGGTACAGCCGGAAAATCTTTACCCAGCCGAATCTGATCCGAACACGTTTTTCTTTGGGCCGTATATTTTACAACAACAGTGTGTGATGAGTACACTGTTCCTCTTGCCATCTGCAGATTTCTGTCTCTCTCTTCTTTCACACTTTACGCTATAGGTGAGACAGTAAATCAACTGTTGTCCTCGTGGCTCATTTTGAATGCACTATGACCTCTCCTTTTTAACAAACCCCTCAGGGAGGGTTTGTGTCTGTGTGTGTCTGTCTGTGTCTCAAGGGGATATCCACTGTCTGCCCTCTCTAAGACAGAGAAAATACCTCCCTTGGTCTGCCAAAAACCGTTAACCAACCAAACACCCCATTCTCCTCCTCCCTCCTCCTCTATGTTCTCCTTGTCATTGCTCCCCACATATGGACACAGTTATTTTGCCTCTTGTTCTAGCGGAACAAAGAGAGTGTAAGCAGCGGTCAGGGGGGGAGAAATGTAGACGCATTATATCAACGTGCTATGAATCCTTCCCACAAGGCCTCCACTCTTCCCATACCCCCTCCCTTTTCCTGTAAAGAAATGGAAAAACAAGCCTCTAGGTTTGTGTTGACCCAAACATTTATGTGGTTTTTAGATTAAAAAAGAAAAAAAGAACAAGGAGGGGAGATGATGAGAGACGGGGGGGGGAAAGAGATGTGTTTTTCCAGAAGGAGACAGAAAGAACAGTTGTGGGATCACAGGAAGCCAGAGAGTAATGGGGGGATCTGGACCGAGGTACCCAAACATGGAGCCGTCTGGCCAGAGTCTGTGGTCAGCTCATGAAAAAGGAGAAAATGGAGAAAGCAAGTTTTGTCTGAAGTGGGTCTTACAGCTTTTGTTTCTTCAGCTAATTAAAGCCCAAAAAGGACACTGTACCTAATCCGCAAGGTTGGCTCATATTTGAATGCTACATTCAAATTAAGGTACCAATTCAGCATTGGAATTTGAATTTCAAAGCATTCATGTGTGAAAGAAGATGAACATTTCCTCTAAGGAGAATGACCTCATCCTTCATCTGCCGGAGTCGTGATAGAGTAAGCGAAAATGACAGTAAACTGTAACATGCCTCCTTTTTGGATTTCACGGTAGTCTTGTAGGCTTTCTGGCATACGATTTTTTTGGAAGTAACAAAACCCCTCTACGGCTGCTTATGCTAGACATTACCTCACAAAAGTGGATTTATGCAGAGGAAATAGCAAGTCCCGCAGGTACTATAGGTATGAATCAGTCAGGCCAGACAGCAGGAAAGATCATGATTGCTCCCTCTCTCAGCTCCAGACACAGCAGTGATAGCCCCTCAGTGGTGTAGCTGTACTGTACATGTGGAGGAGAGGCAGAGCTGTCACAGCTCTTTTATACTTTCACTCCCAATGTAGCTAAGGGCTAGAGCATGTGTGGAAGCAGGAAAAAGAATAAGGGGTGGGGGGGTTGTCGGTTTAATTCCTTGCGGTTATATGCAGTGCCGGATAAAGAATAGACACCCATTTATACACACATGGGTGTACACCCTATAAGCACATGCACACAAACTCACGATCCACGTTAAAAGTCTTGCACATAAACATGCTAATACACCCCAAGGTGCAGTAACTGATAAGTTAGGGGGCACCTTCCTGCTTCCTGCCTAATTTTTAAATCCTTCGAATATGCACCAATCAAGCACAGCATCAGATTGTGTTTCCTCCTGCAGGGTGTTATTGTACATCACCAATTTCTTCATTGCACACACACACTACGCACCCTTACACACACAGAAACTGGCTGGCTGCTGACCGGCACTAATGCCCTAATGGCGCTGTCCTACATACTTGGTACGCTAGTGTCTGTTGGCAACCTCACACGCCCACCCTGAGCTGGAGGCGGATGGGGAGGAGAGGGGAACAAGATGGGAGGAGAGGGCTGTTTTCAGGCTGCCACCTCAACTCATTTCCCCGATGCTCTGCTCCAACTGTGTTTTTTCACCACCGGAGCAGCTTTAAGGCTAGGCCATCCTGTTTGGAGATGTAAGATTTCATTATTTGACTTTGATCCTAAAAGGCTTCAAATACATTATCTTCATTTCTATGCAATCAATAATTTCTTCAGAACACTTATTTGGTTGTAAGGAAAGAGAGTCTTTGTATTTGAGTTGCTCACAGCAACAGCTGTTCTGCATGTCCATTGTTAAAATGAGAAACAAGCACAGTTGCACTAGAGGTAATTTCCTGTTGTCCCTCTGTTATTTATTTCTTCCATTCATCAGAATTTGCACTTGCTGTGTCACTCTGAACAAGACCACTTTTCTCCCCCCATTTCATTGTAATGGTTTGAAGCAATTATTTTTATTCAAAATAATTTGGCATCTCAATGTATTTCTTAGGAAGCCTAGGTTCAGATTAGTTCTTGATTGAATATAAATATATTAACCAACAGTATAATTGTATTATCTGGGGAAAATACATCTTAATCTCAATTTGTATGAGAATGAATGGATTACTTTGCATTCATAAATGTGCTGCATTGGCTTTCAAATTAATTACATTTTTATTAGCATTGCTTCAAAAAGTGATGATGTGCCTAAACTTGATTTTTTTTTTTCCCTGCTGTTTACCAATTTCCCAAATGTGACTTGCAGACAAATTGGAGGGCTCGTATCCATTTCTGCACTTCCTCGGTCCCTACCTGATTACCACATGGCACTGTGTGTCTGCCAGCGTAAGTGTCAGAGACAGAGATGGTCTGACAGAGCAGGCTGGTCATCAATGTCTGCACCCTGAGCAAGTGCTACTGTCTGGGTCCCTATTTATCCACCCGTCCACCAAAACCTCCACTGCTCCTCGCTCCCTTTTGCATACGGACGAGGGAAGCAAAAGCTTTGCAGTGTGATGGAGGTGTGTATCGACCCAGCGAGGCGGTATGGAATACTAATAGGGTTAATAGAATTAATGGCGCTGTCACCATTGGTTGGGGAGGAGTGCCGGGTTTCTCGCTGGCTGTTTGCAAGCTGATTGCTTTCTGCTTGCTGTAGCTATATACTCTGGCTCTGATTTGAACTGTATATCTGTAACTTGTATTCTTATCATCTGTCTCTCAACAACTGTGTCTGTCTAGTTCTTGTCTTTCTCTCGCCAGTAACCTTAATCTTTCTATTCCTCTATCATTCTCCTGTTTAAATAGATTAAAGGAGCAATATACAACAATTGGAGCTTAAATATAGAAGCAAACAAATGTTATCTATGTAAAGTATGTGAGCATGTGAGCGTGCACCACTGGCTAGCTCGCGGCCGCCGCTCTGCACTGCTCTCGACCAGCAGCGTCGTCTGTGAAGCGTAGCACCTACCCTCCGGTTCTCCCTCAGGTAAACACTGCAAGCTCTGTCAGCACGTTTGCTGGAGTTTGTACTGTTAGCACTTTTAGCGCCATTAACTACGAGCTGCGGGCTCAGACGACGCAATGTTGAGAGCATTTTAGAGGCAATCGAAATGCTCCCAATCTTGCATTATGCACCTTTAATGCTGCTGTTATGATGCACATTTTTCTGCAAACGCCCTTTGTTCATTTAGCTATTGATTTTTATAAAGTGGTTGTGATCTATAAGTCTTTATATCCATTGTGCCCTTGCAGGGGCCCTTATTTGTGTATGTGTGTGTGTGCAAATGTGCCGTGTGCCTGTATGTGTGTGTGTGTGTGTTTATGATTCTGCGCTGCTCCTGAGGCAGGCGGAGGGTGTGTAATAATGGAAGGTTGACATTTAAAGCAGTGTATTTAGTGCCACTGAATTAGCATACTTTAACTGGCTGGTCTATTCCTTCTGGAGAGAAGCGGGCATTAAATCCTGACGCAAGATTGGTGGGCAATTTTAGAGCTTTAGTGAAGATTCATAGACTACAAAATGTGCCGGCATTGCACACAAAAATCACACACGCACTCGCATGCACACACACACTTTCCTCTCTACCTTCTTTTTCTCTCTCCTGCTTTTTCAACTTAGTCTGACCTGAGTGTACGCCGCTCGTCTATTCTGCATACACAGCATTTTTCCTCTCCTGCCGCTTCAGAGCATGTGTATGAGTTATGAGGGGATGAGAGAGGATAGGTGGGGGGTGTGTGTGTGTGTGTGTGTGTGCGTGTGTTTGTGGGATAAAGGAAGATACTCTGTCACCAACACATGTCTCTACTGATGAGTATCTCTGATCTACATGAAAACGCAGGCTAGTTGCTGTTTTGCATGCATAATGTGCAAATAGGGAAACACAGCTGCAGTGTATGAAGTCAATAGAGTGTGATAATGTGTTTGTTTTCCTCATAGTAAAAGTCATAAACGTGCATTAAATTGTTGCAGGTTGCAGTATTAAGGAGGCTATTTCATCACCTTGTAGTTGGCAGGTCTTTAATGATGTTACACATCTTTTACAGGGAGGGAAAATCTGAGAGAATATGTCATTAAAAAATGTTACAAGTGTAATCAGAAAAATTAAAAATGTGGAATATGCAAGCATGATGGCACTATGTATTTATTTTAAATAATTTATAAAAAAGAAATAACAATTTTGCATGTTGAATTTGTATTTGAATATGGCTCCTAGTTGATGATCAGCCCTGCCATTGTTAAGACTAGTGCAGTGCCGTTTGGAGCAGGCTGATCGGTTGCCCCCTGAAGTGCTGCTTGCAAGAACCGCTCATCGCTTGTAGATTCCAAATAAGTGAAGAATCCTTTGCTTTAATCGTTAGTATATTCAGCTTCTGGCAGCAAAAGTCAACTGCAATCAATGAGCTAAGGCCTGTAAACACAATGCCTGCTGCGGAAGACATTTTTAATATATCCAAAATTGCACCAACTTAACACTGCACATCTTTGGGACCCCCTACAATACACCCAACAAGTGTGAAGTAGATTGGATGAACTGTTCTCGTGCTATGCGAAGGAATCAAACACATACAGCCAGAGACCAAGATTCCTCGATATATAGTTAGATGATTCTGCTACCAAATTTGGTGGTGATTGCTAAAAGGTGTAGGAGTAGCAGTGAACAAACCGATTTGGACACAATTGAAATTGGCAGAAAATGTATCTAGATGCAACTTGGCACAGCTTATGTGGACAGAATCGTCTGGGCCAACAGAATCAAAGGGAACATTTTTCTGAGACTTATTGTTCAAAAGTTCCAGTCTCTTTGAGCTAGTGCTGCTACCTACTTTTTGGGAAAAGAGTTAGCAACACTGGGCTGGGTGTCCTCGGTTGGATGATTTTTTTAAACCTAGCTTTCTCTTGCTAGATTACCAACGCTAGTTTTAACCTATGGAGATAAATCAGCTTTACCTAGAATCATGACCGGACATATATATATATCCTGAGAGAGTTTCTGTGCTGAGAGAGTTTCTGTGCTGGAATGCTGCTGTTTCCTGGCAAACTGATGTAACCGCATGTTCTCAGTGGGGGGGAAACCAGCACTGAATCTACCAAAAGTCCCTTGAAAGACAGAGCCTAAAAATGACCAACTCACTCTCTTAACCAGTTCATTCTGAGCCAAAGAACAATAGGAATGACATAACAGGGTACACACACACACACACACACACACACACACACACACACACACACACACACACACACACACACACACACACACACACACACACACACACACACACACAGACAGACACTTTCAGTTGATTCCCTGCTGATTTTGTGCCCAAGGAGAGAGGTAACCATGGCAACCCTTGTCCAGCACAGGGGTTTTGGCCTGCTTTTCTTGTGAACATGTTGAATGGGGTCAGACAATACGCCCCCACCCCCAACTCATCAGTCGCATCACTGTCCTCTGCAAAGGACTGATTGGATAACCCCTGTCCCCCCATAGTTCATCCCACTTTCTTATCCCCCCACACTCTTACTTTGTGTCTGTTGGCCAACAGAGGTTAAAGGTCCACAGTGTGGTGTCCATCTTACCCGATCTATGGAAGCCTACAGGAGGAGCTCTTATTATCCAATAGCTGCTGGGATTTTTATAGGTTAGAGGTAAGAGGAGGTGAAAGGTTGCGACATCCGTCTCTATGGAGCTCTATGTGGTATGGGTTGGTGTTGGTGTTGGTGTTGGTGCGATGTCATGTAAAGGAGCGATAGGCTTCCTCATGTGACCACATAGGCATCTCTGCACTGGCTTCTTATATCAGTATCACTCTTCCAATCGAAACTGAGGTTTTCATTGATAAATGACAATTTCAATGCTCTTTATTCTGATTGATTGATAAACTACTGGGTGGACGGAGGTTTTCATGTGAGAAAATAATGGGGTATTATATGGAATGAATCATTTAAGTCACGTCACGTTTATTTTTAGAGCCCATTTAAATAAATGACAAACATGGCTCCCAGTGCTTTGAAAAGACATTAAATAAACATAGATGTGAATTAAATCATATAGGATATCTAGATAAAATTTAGCAATTCAACAGTTTTACACAATCAACAAAATGAATACAAAAAATAAAAAAAACAGAGTGTGGTCAGCCATGTCTTTATGATGATAATTAATAGGCTAAAGAAAGGAGATGGGTCTCTAGATGGGTTTTAAAGGTATCAATGGAAGGGGAAGATCTTATTTGTTAGTTCCAAACATTTCCACAATTTAGAGAAATGAGAAATAGGAAGTGAGAGCATCTTTAAGCTTCTGTGCTATGATGTATCTCACAGTGAAATAGACTATAGAGACGTTAAAAAATCTGCAAAGTTTTCCTCAGATAAATTAGACGTCAGCAACATTGTTTTGGAAATGCAAAAAATATTTTGTGCTTTTATGGAATTTTATTTAAGATTAAAAGCAAATTAAGGAAAAATCTAAGAAATAAATTACCCACAGTAAACTGTGAAAAAGCAATGTTCAAAACAAGCTGCAATGAATTACTGACAATATGGTTCTTGCACATTACCACTTCAATATAATCTAGTGTAATCTTTCTCTTGTACTTCAATGTCTCCATCTTTCTATGTTATATATGCTTAAAACTCTGAATTTCCCTTTATTCAAACATTTCTCCACTTCTCTTTAAATCCTTTGCTTCTCCCCACGTTCATGTCTCATTACATGCCACATGCGTATCAGTAATATGTCCAACACAAGTCAAAGAGGGCCCACTTTTATGTGGCCTTGATAAACACTTCATGGAGTGTCAATGCCTTATAGCAATATAATACATTCGCCAATAGCACGCTCACTCACCGCTGGCAAATACATCTCAGTTATATCAACCCCAGCAGGAAACATATAGGGATATGGATATTCAAGCTCACACACATCACAGCTGTAAAAGGTGGGTTGATTGAAGTGCTTTTATATTCTCATTTGCTGCACGGATCCCGCTGGCAATAATTTTGTAGTATTTCACTTCTACCTGCCACTCTTTTTCCACATTTAAATCTCACAAATCTAGTGGGAGAAATTGAAACAATTTCTGCTAATTTCCCCTTCACCTGAACCTTTTCTTAGCTACTTTTTTGATTTGCATATCTTTGTGATGTTCTTCGAAGTATGCCTAGGGAGAGAACAGGAGGTGTGATTTTTTTTTGGTTCAGACTGTTTGACATTGCTGTAATAGCTTTTGTCTAACCATCATTGCATCACCCCTTTGTGCTGCTTGTATTAGTCGTGTTATTGATTTATCCCTTTGCTTATTTACTTTGAAAAATAATTTTACGTGGAGAGAAGGTCCCGTTATTAGAAGTCATGCTTTTGTTAAGTGATATTTTTTGCAATCTGTTCGGTTCATAGTAGTGATATGTTGTCATGGTTGCTTAGCGACAGGGTCACGGGGCGACATGGAACATCTTACAGATACAAAGTCACAAAGTCAGCTGCTAAAAACGCTTCAAAAAGGAAATATTTAGTTGATGAAGCTGCAATCATCTTCAGAAAAAAATCTGTCTGCTAAACGACATGCAACTCTACCTAAAGAGGAGGTTCCACAATGTTCCCCAGAATATGCATGCAAGCAGGAACGCAGCAGAAATACGCTAACTACTGTCTCTGCATCACCATGGTTCAGAAAATCGTATGCAAGTCTTGACACAAGAAAAATGATATAGGCAAGCCTCGGTCGAGCAGTTGTCAAAGCGACTTACTGGTGTTGGACAGTTTTTCAGTCAGTTATGATAAATGCCAACATACAAACAATGTAAATAAATAGCCGAATATCAAATCAATGTAACTATAGCCTAGCTTTACGTTCTTTACATCCCATAGCAACCGGCTGGGCAGCCAGCCCAGAAGGCACTATTTTATTATTTATCAATAAAAACTATTTCAATTTTGAATGTGTCTAAAACTGTCTTATTTCCATTCTTTATGACCATCTTAAAAGTATTATAACACTATCAAACATATATATTTTATTAAATTAAACTGTGAGAGCATGTGTGTAAGCGTCTGGGCTTCTTTCTAATCGTTAATGCACATGTTTTTACTTGATATATCATATATTCTGAAGGTGTACGTTAAAACTGAGCCAGGGCTTAGTAGTCGTCTTCACCTCCCAGGTTGAAGAGTGAATGCTGCTGTTTCTCCGTTGGGAGTAGCCACAGTGCTGAGTCCTATTTCTGACCTCCCCTTCATCTTGCCAATTTTCATTCCTTGAAACATCCTTTCTTTCCATTCTATATTTGTTTAATCCACCTCACCTCTCTCGCTGGTAGCTCCCCCCGCTCTATTCGTCTCTTTCTTCTGTTGCGTCAGCTAATAAAGGAAGACTTATTGTGGTGTCAGCTATTTAGTTTGTGTATGCAAACCATTTTTCTCTCAATGTTTGAGTGCCAGTTGAGTAGAAAGAGTTGCTTCTCCGTACCGCCGAACATAATTTTTGGAGGGCTAAGCAGAAAATCCCTCCCACCACATCCCTCTGCTTTTGCTCTCTCTGAACCTTCTTGGCCTGAATCCATCACCGGCGCGCTGGCCCCTGTTCAGTGTTTTAATGCAGAGCTAAATATAGGCCTCGCATTGTGCCGCTGTGCTTAATGTGTGTGTGTGTTTGGGTTGATTAGAGTTGAGGCCTGATCTCATCCTACCACAGACCCCAAATTCATGTGGTGGTCCCGGGTTTCTATTTGGACTCGTACAGGGGAAAGTGCTGATATAATCATATTTAAGGTTGTGAGCTATGTGACCGAGAGAGATGGCAACAATACCGAGCTAAAATGGAATTGAATGATTGTTGGATGGACCTATTATAGAGACGGCTGTTGTAAGATTGGCTGCTAAGACTCGCTGGGATTCTGTTTAATGGGATGTGTGCTTTTCGATATTCACCAACAATCAGTTAATGATTTAATAAAAAAAAAAAAAAAAAAAAATTGGCAATTTGAATGCTCATCATGTATGATTTGTTGGTCACTAGCTTTTCTGTCCAGTCAGATGAAGAAAGATGTTGTATAGGAGAGGGTTAACTGCTTTGCACATGGAGCACAGAGGCAAATCAATAGGCTTTATGGTGCCTGGCCAAAAATATGAAGTAATTGCCCTTGTATTGACTTAGGGCTCAGGCCATTTTAGAAGATATTATGTAGCCGTATGAGCAGGTTAGGAGGAGAATTACACTGGCGTGGAAAGTGGAGTATTTGTCTTGATCCCTGTGTCTATTTCTTTCATTTCCCCCTCTCCCGCCTCTCTATCCCTCTGTAGATTCTCCTTATTCTCCATTACATTTCCTCCAATCTCTACATCTGTCCATTTTGTTTCCCTCTCCCTTCTTCGCCTCTGTCTCCTGTCTCTCCTTCTGGTCTTCTACTCCATCACCACAGAGAGGCCTCTCTGACCTCGGTCTGTCTGATGGCAAGTGACACGTACAGCATATAGGCAAGCAGGCTAACATAAGCCGTATGGGAGCTTATATTGTACAACAAGAACAGGAACAAAAGAGGTGCCGTGCTGGGCTGTTGAGAGCCATCACAAACGTACACAGCACATTTCTGCATGGCGCATGCTACTGACACCAGAATTCTTCAGCCTGACACAGGTGATGGATTAGATGCGTTATCGAGGCGGAGAGAGGCTCTATGTTTTCTCCCAATGCGGGTAGAAAGAAAGAGAGAGAGAGAGAGAGAGAGAGAGAGATGGAGACACACACACACACAGGCAGCTGAATAGCCATTTCACTTGAGGTAAAGAAATACAATAGCAGTCTGCTAAATTTCATGCTGAGTTTCCAGGACAGACGTACGAATAGATAAAGATAGGGAGCCTGGTCGGTACACGGTGTTCTGCCAACTGTCGAATACAGCCAGTTGATTTATATCTATGTTCATGTGTGAGAGAGAATGCCCATTTATGTGCCGTCATGAGCTGGGCACTTTTTTGCGTATGGTAGAGCTGCACGATTTATCGTTTCAGCGTCTACGTTGCGATGTGCGCACACGCAATAGTCACATCGCAGGACATGCAATGTGAGTCTGGGCAAATAAGCTCAAACAACATGCTAGTAGTTATTTGCTGCTTGATACAAAAGGAAAAATCGGACGGTTCTCATTTTCCATGACTAATCCAGTGTTTCCCATTAATTACCTACAGGTAAGCCAGCCACTGTTTTATAATGAACCGTATCTATATTTACACTTCTCAACGGGTGGGGTCCGCATACGCCCGGAGGGTGTAACATGGTGGGTTAGAGACAGCAGATCGTTGTGGGAGGATCCTTCATATCAATACGACCAATATTTTTATGATTAAATTGTTTACTGGAGCACATAGTTTTGTAATGTTTTGTAATATATCGCTGAATTTTTTTTTTTTATTGCAATGTCAGTTTTTCCCAATATTATGCAGCCCTAGTGTATAGTCAGGAATTCATGTGCCTCTATTCTCTTGTTAAACACTGGAAATAAGGATGAATTTGTGTGTCTCGCTGGTGTCTGACTTCTGGTGTGTTGGTTATGCATCCCCTTCCCCATCCCCCCTCCCCACGGTGACTCATACTCCAAGTCCACTCACCCTGATGCAGCTCCAACTCATGCCTCAAAGGGACTGACTTTATCCTGGGCTGGACATTATACATCCATATCCAAGGGGGACTGACAATGAATCCGTCAGTACACCTCATACCATAGTGACACCCATCTTTTCCACCACCTTGAAACTTGCAGTCAGATAGACTGTGACACAGTGGTTGATGTTCACTTGGGAGCAAAAGACAAATTACAAAAAGTATGTGGGAAAATGTCTGTTTTTCTTCCTCAAAGTTGTGCTTGCAATGCAAAACTGATGTCCTGCTGTCACAAAAGGTTTTCAAATCAGAGATGTCTCCTCACAAGCTTCACTGGCTCTTAAAATGCGGTCAGCAGTCTGTCACCTGTCATCTGGCCCAAGGTACTGACCAATCTCAACATCCAATTCAAGACCATTTACTGAGGCTGAGATTGGTCCTTTCAGACATATTGGATTTGATTGGATAAGATTTATCATTTTCATGGTCAGATCCCTCTGATCTGTGTCTCTTTCAATCAGCATGACCCCACTTCACTACAAAGCTACCCTTTTCCTCAGTGCAGTAACTATAGGTGGTAAAGGGTCATTGCATTTAGACAGAGTAAAAGAGTGTGGTGGGGGTGGTGTGTTTTCACAAAATCTAATCCAGTGTACAGATACTTCAACATCCAAGACTGATGAACTGGATTAGTGTAGATGCAGTAGATAGCTGCCAAGTAGCCAAATAAGGGAGTTTAGTTTCACTTTCAACTCTTTCCTTCTTTCGTTGAGCACAATGTGTCACTGAGGTTTCAGCCATGAAAGTATAATCTTCTTAAAATCAACTCCCAGTATACTATTCTGGTACGTGGTGTAGGAGGAGGACCTACAAGGTATAAGGTGTTGGAGTGCGCTGCACACTGTGGTTTGGTGAAGGCACCCATGCGTGGGTTACAGTCTGCTCTGCCAGCTGAAAGAAGGTAGTAAAATAACATACACCCTCAGATGGATCTCTATTGTGTGTGTGTCCTGTTTCAGAAATGTTAACCTCCCTCAAGGCTAAGGTAAGAAAATAGCTCCCCCCCCTCATGCTGAAAGGAAAGCAGCTCTAAGGTAATAGTTAGCAGCTGTGGCCATTAACGGAGAAACATTCTTCAAAAACCGAGTGGCTAATGCTAAACAAACACTTGGAGACAAGCTGTAAAACAGAGACCAAATCAGTATATCAGTAAATCAGCCCTCACAGTTTTGCTTCTACGGTTAAATTTAAAGGCTCATTTTATATCTCAGTTGCTTCTCATAACGTAGGATTAAACAGTTTGGAAAGTGATCATTTTGTCATTTTGCATATGCAGCATAACGGTGTCTATAAAGAGGGGGCCTGCAGTTTGAGGTTTTTCCTTTTCCTTCTATCTCTGAGTGGCAGTGTCCACAATGCACCGCAAATACACATTTGATGCACTTTTACCGTGGATTTATTCAGCACTTTTCACTCAGCAAATTGCTTCACACAGACTCACACGGTTGGGGATCCTGTGTCTGGCACAGTGTTCAAAACCAGTGAGACCAAGGGAGAGAAAGAGGGAGAAGGGCAATTTGAATTGGAGTTTGGTCAATCTTCAAACATTTTTCCAGGGTGCTTACATGGTCTGATCAAAAGCATCCCACTGGCACAGGTCCTTGTAGCCACAAGGGGAGGCCTCTGATGCCGCTGCCATGGCTTCCCTGCTGGCCAAAGCCTCCACACACTTATGCCTGACTAGGTGCTGCAACATTAAGTTTGTACATAGAAAGAAAAGTTCCTTTCATTCAATGGATGTATCATCCATTGAATGTTGCCCCTTCTCTTGAGTAGTGAAATATTGGTATTGTATGCATCATTTACGGGAAGGCTCTCTGTCACGAATAAAACAGAAAAATCTCTGAATTTAAATTTTGTTTTTAACTCCATACATTCCAGTATTTTTCAGGAAAAGTTAACTTTGGGAAATAATTAATTTCCAGTTTTGCTGCAATCTCCAGCCAGCTTCAACAGATTTGTAGACCGTAGCGCCACTCTTAAACACTGTTTTTAGTTATTTAATGGTCTGAACATTTAGTTGTCACATCAGAAACTGGACATCCTGTAATTTTGGAGAGTGCAGGGAAGTTTTGTTGAACGGAATCACAATGTGACAAGGCCTTTAATCTTGGAAAGGACATTGAGTGTGATAAGTCACATTTTGTTGAAGAAAATGTAAGATTAAATCAATAAACAATAACTGAACTTAAAGAGCGAGTGTGTAGGATTTATGGGGATCTACTAGCAGAATTGGTATATTTAGTTCATAACTATCAGTGTATAATCACCTAAAACTAAGAATTGTTGTGTTGTCTTTAGATTAGAATAAGCCCTTCATATCTACATAGGGATCTGGTCCTCTTTACAGAGTCTGCCGTGTTACACCGCCATGGTTCTACTGTAGCCCAGAACGGCCTGTTGGCCAACGTAGTTCTCTACAGGCTTCTAAAACTGCGGTAACGTGAGCCGCCGAGTGCTAAACTGTGGTACTGCCAGCAACTGCTTGACCTCTGTTGATACTAAAGTAGAGTTATTATGTTAAGGATGGCCTCTGAGCGAGGCGAATGGCATTAACACAGACATTACCACAGGAGTGAGTGAGCGGAGAAGTATTCAGTTGGTTTCAATCTGCAACCACTACCAGATGCCACCAAATCCTATACACTGTACCTTTAAACAATACTTGTCTGTTTTTTTAGTTATTATATAACTTTAACAAAAAATGATGCTATACACAATCAAACCCACGAAAGCTTGTGCTTGCAATGCTACAGATTAAAGGTGGAATTTAGGCTAAACAAACAAATGAGAAAATTCATAAATGTGAACATAATAACAACAAATGGTGTGGTGTCACCTACTTTGTCACAGGTATCATCTAGTAATGTTGATTTATTTATTACATTTGTACTACAGTCAAGAAAGCTAAGTCAAAAATGATGTGAAAGCAGATCAGATTTTGCAAACTAAATATGGCAACTCTGCCTGTGCTCCAGGATTTATAAGAAGTCCTCCTACTCAGTGACGCCAAGGGACATTTATTTCTGTCCTCAGTTCTCCAGGCCTCTTTCACAATGGTTCTGTGCCTTTCTGTTTGGATTTGTTTGTGTGAAGGATAACATATCCAACTTGTGAATGTTGTGTGTATCTGACATTCATGGCAGTACATTTTTTTTCTTTTCACAAATATTAACTAAACAGGCCGTGGTGACCCTGGGGTACATGCAGAATGTTTTTCAACACTCCCATCCTTCTTCACCTTTTCCCCCCTCCCTCACTTTACTCAGTTGCAGCTCCCCGACACTGCTGATAGAGACGGACCAGCTAATGGCTGTTGTGTTGAAATGGGGGGACCAAGGACGGGTCTCTGGGGCACCAGTTCTTTTTTTCAGTGGATGGATTCTCCTAATATAGAGTCGCAGTGATATTGTCAGAAGGGCTTGAGGGTATGAATCCAGCCTGTTAGCAGCCTTCTCACCCAGCCTGATAAATAATGCAGGGTCAAATGGGGCAGACAGGGCACAGGTTTAAGTACCTGAGAGATCAGCTAAAGACTGAAGTAAAGTGATGCTGAGGAAATGGATGTGTTGGGCCTGAGAGCCGCTTACTCAGGTGGTAGATTCTGTAGGCGAGTGGAATGGTATGGTGTGGGAGTGAGTGAGGGAGCGTGGTTAAGAGATGGAGACAGAATTATTTTGTTTTTTCCATTTACTTGCCCA
This sequence comes from Anoplopoma fimbria, assembly GCF_027596085.1. Lineage (NCBI taxonomy): Eukaryota > Metazoa > Chordata > Actinopteri > Perciformes > Anoplopomatidae > Anoplopoma > Anoplopoma fimbria. The sequence continues at coordinate 17,118,555 of NC_072460.1, forward strand.
AGGTTTTAATTTTCCTCTCTCTTTTTTTTTTTATTGTTGTCTCATTCGCCCACCCAGAGGTGAGCCTGCCCCTCAAGGTCCCTCACATCCAACCCACACACACACTCACACACACACACACTCAGTTCTTCTCTTCCTTCCAATGCTGTGGGTGTGTGTTTGTATCTACATATGTGTGAATGTAACACAGTTTGCAAGATGTATTGCTTCTATAGAAAAAAACAGCTTCTTAATGTGAACAGCAACTGGATGTGGGTGTGTTTGTGTGTACAACGACGGGATAGCGTGAGGCTTCTGGAGTGCTCGAGTGTCGGTTCTGTTGTTTCCATTGTCTCTGTGCAAACCATAAGCAGTTCAAGAAAAGAAAAAGAAAAAATCCTGATTAAATGTGTTTGCTGTTAAGTGATTACTAGGACTAGGGCGAAATGTCATGAAGACCCGCCCTACGCTGTCTCTGATTGGCTCGTACTCATTGCCTTCTTCGCAGGATTTTTATTTAAGGTTATTGCTAATGAAGAAGATGGGTGATGGGTGGTTTTTAGGGGTTAATGATTTCAACTCAGATGTGGATGTTTTTATACGGATGTCAGCATTCTTGTAAAGTGCTCTGATACTTAATTGCAATGTCCTGATTATGACAGATTTTTTTTTTTTTAAATATCGCTATGCACGTTGCTTGTATGGATGGAATAAAATTACAGATCTGTCGGAGATTAAAGCTTTTGAAGTGGTATCATGATTAAACTTAATGTTAACCTTAATGTTGATGTGGCACACTGATTAACCAGAACATTTTAACATAGCACTTCATATCAATAAGGTTGCCTGTTTTAGAAACAGCTGTTTTTGTGTGTGTGTGTGTGTGTTTTTCTGGCCAAATGTGAATTTAGAGGTCCCTGGACGGTGGCGAGAGACTGTGTGATAGCAATCTGATTCAGATGAACTGCAGGCGTGCAGGGGGGAAGGTCGGGTTATCTTGTGATCCCTTGCGGCGGGCTGCTCGGACACATATCACAGCATGACAGACTGCTCCTATGGGTGAACACACATAAAATGCACAACACCCACACAGAAGCAATAGTGAGCGGAACAGCGCTGGCCTGGCCGTTGCACCGTCGACATGCTTTATGGACGAGCCTATTTGCTGAGGTCTCCCTTTGCGCTGCAGTGTCAGTAACCAGACGAAGACTGGCACGGCCCCCATATCCTGCCTTTCTTCTCCAACATATGGTTTTCACATATGTCTGCTTTTTCCATGTTTGGTTTAGCCTGCCAAGGTCAGACGTAGGTCAGCGGTGGAAGGCTCAACCCACTTTCGAGCTCTGCCCCTCAAATGTGCCGCCCGCTGTCGTGTACTGGGCTAACACTCAAGCTTTGAAGGCAGAGCTCCAGGGGCTTTGTGTAAACTCACATCACGTATCTCCTACTTTACCATGCAGCAGTTTGACACACATACATACACAAAGGCCTGTATGTGTGTCTGTGTGTGCGTGTCTGCACATTTGCTCCCAAACCCTCCTGCCCTCCCAGTTGATCTTGTTTTGACAGACATATGACCTTGACGTTCCCCTCTGTGATGTTTTGTTGAGAGTCTAGCTTCTATTTGGTGCTGTCAGTATCTGAATAGATAGATGAATGTTTGGGTGGAGGCGAGCAGGCGGGGATGGACAGATGATAGAGCCATCAGCTTTCATGGGTGGAGGAGGGCCTACTGACATCTGACATCACAGAGACATCTTTCACGCCCAGCGTCACGAAACCCATGCTGCCCCTCAAGATTTACTGTCCTGGCTATATATTTGTCCAACAAGCATTTTTTGAATAAAGAAGAAACGGGGCCCATGTTGGTCAGGAGGATCATGCGCCTCGAATAAGTCATTAGAAGGCTTTTTTGAAGTTAGGTGGTCTTGGCCTCTTCAAGGCTTTACTGAGGGACAACATCACTCATCAGGAGAAAGGGGGAAAGCAAAACAGAGCTCAGGTTTCACAAGGCTCTAGCAAAATTAGCTCATAATTCTTAACAGTTGTTGTAACCCCATCCTAAGCCGAATCTCAGGGGGCTCACATTTACCTCATACCATGGAATGATAGAATGAGTTACACACATGTTGGGGAGTTTAAAAGAAAAGATTTGAATGTCAATTAATTATCTCTCTGCCATCTTTAATTCTTCGCTCTTTCACTATCCAAACAGCCATCATGGAGTATCTCCACCTACTCCAATCTCCAAGTCGCTAAATGATAATAATAGATTGTTTTGCAAATACTATTTGACCCACGTCTGACATCCCTATCAATCATTCTTCGTCTGTCTTCCCACTCCTGCTGTCATACTGATATAAATAGCAATCATGGACCTGTTTCTTTTCTGCGTTTCTCAGATTCGTGTCGACGGGCCGCCTCACGGTGGAGTCCAGTACGAGACGATGTCGGTCATCAAGGACGGCAGCCCTGTCCTGCGAGATATGGCTTTCTCCCTCGACCGCAACTACCTCTACGTCATGTCTGAGAGACAGGTAGGTGTTGGAAAGACGCATGCATGCACGCAAAACTCTGTTCACTTACTGCTCTCTTGCCGGAGAATGGAGGGTGTGTCTTTGTGTGTAAGTGTTTTTGGATGTAGTTGTGTTTATGTAGAAAATGTCAGGAAAAGTGTGTGAAAGTGTGTGTGCGCTCCAACAGGGCCCAAGATGGCCCACCTCTCAGCATCATGAGCATCACCCCCCTCTGTTAGCTATAAATAACCTGGGTGGCACAGCGGGGGACATTGTGACAGCGTTTGATAATGAAGGGGAACAATGAGGGCAGGGAGAGAGAAAGAAACAGAGAGAGACAAGGAAAAGACAAGGTAGAATGAGAGAGAGAGAGAGAGAGATGAAGGGCACTCGCCGGCTGGCTCGCTGAGGCAGAGTATGAAAGAAAGAGTGATGAGGTAAAGAGGGACAGCTGGAGTAGTGTATGAGTTAGAGTAAAGAGAGACACTAAGCAAAAAAAAGAGACAGAGTGCAAGGTCATCCTTTCACACTTCTAATGAAGTGACACAGCATTGCAGGGCGGCTGGGAAGCAGCCGATAGCCATCAATGCAGCTGACATACTAAGTAGGCAAAAAGGCGTATAGGATGGAAGGGGACACAAGGACAGAGTCGACATGGAAGGATAGAGGGAAAAAAGAAAAAGGTGAACAGAGGAGGAGAAGTGAAGGGAGGAGAGGAGAGGAGAGGAGGAGCAGCTGCAGGGGAGCGTGGCAGCGCAGCAGCCCAGGAGACAGACGACGTGCGAGGCTGTCAGTGCGAGGTGATAGATTGCAGTCCTCTCTCCTTATCTCTGCTTTTAACACACTCAACAAACCGGCTGGCTAGAGCTTACAGGTTAGGATCGGCGCTGGGCAGATGTGGTGTGAAGGACTTATTTAGGCTGAGAGAGGAGCAAACAGGTTTACGATCATTTACAGGTTTTTCTCACCCCTTGGCATCTGTGACGAACACATGCGTAGCTTTGCCGTGTGTGGTTTGTTCTTTGTTTCAGTCCTAAACTTTCCTGCTGTGAGAATAAAAATATAACAATGTCAAAAGCAATCACATCAACAGTAGCAGCTCCATGCTTCACCCGTTATTAGGCTACGGCTGAGATTTGTAGTAGGACGGATATCTGAACGATGGTGGGCCAAATTATGTAGAATATTAAATCTCTTGTATGTTCACATTTATAGAGTTGTCAAATTCAATACATCCACGCACAAACACATTACATGCACATATATCTTACAGTAAGATGATGACTCATCATGACAGATTCCACAAATAAAGACGAGTTTGTACCTGAGTCTGAACTCTGTTTCCCATATTTACTCAATCAGTTATTCCCACTTATTCCGCGGATGAAACAAGCTTTTGATGTTGAGCTCATAACTGCTAGTCATCTGAATTAGAAGTGATGTTGCCGAATAATATTAGTATTCAGCACGTAGACTCTTCTGTCTTGCTCTCCGGGGGTTGGGGAGGATCGAAGCAGACACACACACACACACACACACACACGCACACACACACACACACACACACACACACACACACACGCACACACACACGCACACACGCACACACATACTGAAATGCTCTCAACTACTTTGGGGATGTTGCCTTGCATGTTCAAGGAAAACCACTCGATAGTCGGGCAGACTGGGATTTTGCGATGGAACCTCAAATAATGCATAATATTTAGGGTAATTTGTCAGATGTAACCTTTTACTACTCAGGGGGTAGATTAAGGATGTATAGTAATTGGAACCACATTGTATTTTTCAATAAATGATTATCTACTTGAAAAAACACATTATCCACCTTTAAACCAACCCGTTTGCACTAGCTTTCAGTGACCTTTATCTCATGGTTAGTCTAAATGTCACCTCGAGCTACACTCGAAGTCAGACACACATGACATCACGAGATCCGTCTCGTCTGAGCTCCGCTTGTTCCCATGTGCCTGCTCGATGCCGTCTGAGGCCGAGCGCATGGCGATGGGAGACGGGAAGAACAAAGGGAGGGATGATATCAAACGGAAAGCAGGGCCGATTTGGCTCCAGTTGCATTTCCGACTCTGAATAACAAAGAGGCCCTCTGTGTTTGGCACAGTGGGAAAGAGAGGATACAGAGAGACCAAGAGAGAGAGAGAGAGAGAGAGAGACAGACATTGAATGAGAGGGAGAGAGGAATTGGGAGAGCGAGAGTAATATTTGCTCAGCGAGGCCATGCTCCACAATCTGGGCTTCTCGCTCCCTCCGCTCCTCACACCTGTCTGTGTGTGTTGCGGCGAAGCTGGGAGTCGTGGGATGTGCGAGGCCCTTTTGTAAACACAAACATGCAGACAGGCACCCACAGGGACGAACGCGAAGCACATGCTCCCTCTGATTTCATTTGCATAGGTGCCGACACAATGCACTGGCTCTCGCAATCACATGTTCACTCGCACAAAAAAAGAAAAAAAAAACTATAATTACAGACACATGCGAGTCTCCCATTCAGTATTCAAATGGAATCTCCATGAGGCTTTCGGAGGCTTTTCATCTTGCCTTATTCTCTCAACCGCATATATATATATATATATATATATATATATATATATATATATATATTACACCTACTGCATATGTATAGATATTCTTCAGTCTCTTACACATTCACTGCCCACCCCAAGTTATCTTTCAGTGAGTGAAAGAATTTTCTGCTCTCTCTCTCTCTCTATCTCACTCTTCCTCATTCTCATTTGTTTCTTTCTTACACACCCACACCAGACACCGATCATTCACTCACCCCCCCAAACATACTTAATAGCTCCCTGTTTCACATTCGAATCATGCTGCTGCCATGTTACACTGTGCTTTTGTTTTGTAGCTATAATGACAATAGCATCCACCATGTTAATGATGTGGTGAGATTGACCCAATGCGAGGCAGCGCAGTGGAACTGATGAAAAGACCTGGCTCACTGACTTTCTCTTCTGCAGGAGCAGTTTGAAAATGTGTGTGTTCGTGTGTGTGTGTGTGTCCTTGCTTTCCTGTAGGGTGCAGTGTTATTGCCGACAGTCCTGAAATATACAACAGCAGGTTTTTTCATCTCTCAATATTCAGACATCTGTTTATATCCACGATGTTGCTTCTTTTGAAAAACCTCTAAACATGCTCGTCATCTTCATAGGACTTGCACTTAAGGCGGTGTGTCTTCCAAATGTCCTTGTGCATCCTGTGATTCTGCAGATCCATTGTATGGATTTCTGCCAGATCACATTTTTGAGTCATGTTGCGCGTGTGTGTGTGTGTGTGTGTGTGTGTGTGTGTGTGTGACTGCTACTATATTTAGACCAATAACCCAGCGATTGTGGTACTTTGCTGGGTAGCGACGCCGGCGGCAAACGCAGTGATGGAGAGAAAAAGGTCATAGCTGTTTTTGGAGATTGAGCTGAGCTGCCTCCTCGACTTTTTCCCCGCTCCTCTTCTTCTGTCTTTTCCCTTTTTCGTCTGCGTCACATGAAATGCCCCCTGAAATGTCTTACATTCTTAAAACACCTCCCTGTAGTTAATATTGCATCAAAAAGCTGTGGATTTCAAAGTGAATACCACAGCTTCCACGGCTGTAAGAAAGCATGCATGGGTACGTGCTACATACGTTTTACAGTGGGCTTTAACCTTTATCTATAAGCCCTGCTTTATATACAGCCAGATACACCGTGCCTACGGCAAAAAGAAAAAGGCTCTAATCAAACAGGTAGAAATAGTATCCATGCGTGAATGGCAGCTGGAGCACAGCTTAACCACTGGTGCTTTTGCCAGCTCATGCAAATTCAGTGAGTGTTTGGCCCGGCTTCATCCCCACCAACTGGAGCCCGTGTCCTTCTCTTTGTCTCTCATTCATTACCCACCACTCCTTTTTTTTTCTCTCTCTTTCTCATGTTTCTTTTCAGATGTATATGCCTGAGAATGAAATGGCCTCACCTGTTTGTTTTTTTAACACTGTGATCAGTCCTGTGTTTGCGTATGTTTGTGTATGCTGTACTGCATTTTGGAGGCCATTGGACGGATATACAGTACACGCATGCCTGACACTTTGGCCCGCATGAGGCCATGAGCAGCATTCGCTCTCTTTGTTGTCGGTTTATCGTCACAATGCAGCATACTGGGATAAATGGCGACAACTGCCCCAGTATCAAATCGGGTCTTGAGGGGCCTGGATTATCAACATTTTTTATGAGGCCTTTTCATTCCCCTTTGAGGCGTATTGTGCTGTTACGGCCGCTGGCACCCAGCAGTAGGGAGAGCACTCATCACACACGGATTGAGAATCAGTGACTGCATTATGTCAGTTGCTTTGGTCAGCGGCCAGTACGCAGAGCCCAGGCTATAATGTATTATTCATGGGGAACAATCAAGATTTAACATCTGAAAGGGGTTTGAAGTGATACCTGTGGCGTGGTCTTAGTGCTGCCTGAAAAGATTTACGAAAACATCTTAATAAAGAAAAGAAAAAAAACACATAAAAAAGCACAAACAAAAAACGGGATTGTTACGTTTTTATCATGTCTTAATTCAATCTCAAACAAAGAGGCATGTGTTGACTTTGTAATTGAGCTGAATGGTTTTTGTAATGTTTTATGTCTGAGGCACACAAGAGTACATAATAGACCTTAACAAACTTGATACTGTTCCCAGTGAAATTGTGGCCATCTCATTGCCAGCTCTTTATAAGGATAAGTGTGAAATTCTTGCTAGCATGACCAACTGAGGGATACTGAGCTGGCTTGTAAAACAGACCCGTCTTTCATGGACAGACACACACTCCTCCCCCTATAGAGGCGTTCAGCCATGTGCTGCTGTCACTCTCCAATACACCCCTGGCTCTTTAGCAAACATTAAACCCCCTCAGCCTCCAATCCTCGTACGCCATCCTTCCTCCCTCACCCAGCTCCATGTATGGAACGGCAACATTATAGCTCACAGATTATCAGAAAAAGAAAAGAAGTCTTCTTTTTTTTTTTTTTTCAAGCCTGGCAATTTCTTCCAGGTGCTCAGCTGTGAAATTTGAAATCCATGCATGGATTCTTTCTTCTTCTTTTTTTTTTAAAACCATTTTTTTGTATGAGGCCTCACCTAGACCTGTTCTCCCTCCAAGCACCCCCTACCTCCGTTCCCTCTCGAGTTTTGTGGTTCTCCTCCCTCCATCTCCTTATCCCTCAGAACCTTTGTTTGGATGCTGTGGTTAGATTAGGAAATGGGTTCAGTGGTTATATAGTCGGGAGGAAATAGGATTCATTCACACCTCGTCCAGGCTTAGATTAGCTGACATTCTACTGGCTCATCATGGTGCGGGACTTTGGTGTGTATGATATTATGTGTTAATGGCCATGGAACGCATAATGGCTTATAGCCAGGCCTTCCACTGTGCACTGTAGCTGCCGCAGCTTGTGCAGACTTTAAAAACAGCGACTAGCAGCTGTGTTGGTGTGGAGCCTTTTTTTTTTTTTTTTTTTTTTTTCGGGTTTACTGTTTGCACTGTCCGCAACAAGCAGATTAGACTGGCTTATGTCCAGACCACTCATTCAAATACCTAAGAATGTGTGTGTAATGTTGTGTGTTTTTCCTGATGTTTTTCCCTAAAATATCAATTCTTATTTTAACCATTTATTTCAGCGCTTACTAGAAGATGCTTGCTTCCTTTTCTAAAAGAAGAGGAACAAAACAATCTTGTGGAGGAAAGCAGTAGGGCAAACAAAGTCAGAATGGCACAGGGACAAAAGATTAGCGCTTTGTGTCTACTTCTTCTGAGCCCCTCCTTCCTTTCCACTGTTTTGTTAGTCTGAAGTCAGGGCTGAGTAGAGAAGGGGTTTCCGGTGACTACCACAACCTCAACAAGTGTTTTCTTGCTGTCCCTTGACCCTGTGTTGGGCCTCATGGGCAGACTGTTTAGCTTGCAGCTGCCAGAGAGTGAACAAGCCCAGGGGTTTGACCGTTGACCTTTATCTCTGTGTTTCTTACCAATCTGTCCGTCAGTGACACTCGGACAAAGAGTCCCAATAACTCCACTACCCACCATCACAGGGCAGAGGACAATCAAGAGGCAGCTTTTAGGATGAAAGAGCAATGTGCTGAATTCAGTTAGCTCTCTCTCTTCTCAATCCCTCTCCAGTGTTTTCCCACAATCCAATTGAGGTCCAAAAACTGGAATTTCTTTCTCTCTTACCCTTGAATGCGAAGTGCTTTTCTGCATTCCAAGAGATATCTTTAATCTCGTTAGTTCCTGAATGTTCCCAAATAACTCTTTTGAATCGGTATTTGGGTTTTCTAACCACATGTATTGGACTTAATAAAGATATCTTGTACCTTACAAAGGCTTTCATTGAGGTCAAATGAGGTGTTATATGGTACAACTGTCTATACATGCGGTGCCATATATGCCATGTGACCATAAAGTCTACACCAGTGTTTATATGAGAGGAGTGACTTGAACAAATGTTATCCATCATGCGTGAGGAAACTGTGATGCCATGTGCCGACATATGGACAACACAGAACTGCATCCCATTCCTCCCTCATCAAGGCCGATCATCAGAGGGGAACCGTGGCCACAGCTTACTACTTTCTGTTTTTGGACAGACCTCAACAACAACTTCACCGGGACAGCCCACTATCAGTCAGACAGCAGACACCGGCCTTGATAGATCGGCTGTCATGTTTTATCTGGGATGTTAGCGCGACGGCGGGGTCAGTTTAACAACCGTATGCGGTGAGGGCCAGCAAATCAATCGCATGGCCGCTTCCTTACCTAGGTGTTCAGCAGTTAGAAAGGGGGGGTTCAGCTAGGAACCTTGGGCTTAGAATCCTCACTGCTTCCCTGACAGCTTCACTTGATATTGACACTTGGACAAATTAGGATAAATTCTCCTGTCAATACACACATCCAATGTTATTGATGATGCCATTTAGCTTTTCTTTCTGAAGAAACTGCTTTCATCGCTGACCCACTTGTCAAGCTCCCTTAATCTTGAGTTTATGTGCGTGCACATATTTGTATATTTATAGTCTGTGTCTTGTGCAGTTTAAAATGAATGAACTAGTCTGACCGCAAATTGCTTCTACTTTGTGGTAGCTATCTACATTTTTTGAAATTTATGGATTTAATTCTTACCCTGTGTCCAGCCACATCCCTCACTACAATCATCTCAATGTCTGTCTAGTAGTTGTTTGTTTTTCAGTCGTGTGAATTTGTATCACATGACATTGCAGCTGTTGAATGAAAGATTCACTTCCCTCATGCTATGGTCTCTTTATGGGAGTTAAATTACGTGCATTTTGCCTGTGCCTCATTTCCTGCCTCAATCAGACGTGTTGGAAGGTTTATGTGGATGCATGTTGACATACACGCTCCATGTGTGTGGTTAAATGTATGGACATTTTATCTGTTAATGTGCAGTCACTCAGCATTGTGAGGTCAGGGGCTGTGGGAAGTTCAAGGGTTCACTGGCTCTGTTCACCGAACCAAACAGGTCACTCAGCAGGTCAGTCAGAGAAGCTCCTTTACTCAATCATGTTTTAATAGCATCCATCTTTCGGACCACTGGTAGTCAGCTATTTATTTCTCATGATGACCGATATGAGTATCCTTACCCCTTTCGGCTATGTTCTAGCCATGTTTTACATGTCTGAATGTCGAGCCCTGTTTTCCCCCTCTGTGCTTGCCCACCTAACAAAGGCACCTCATTTGCATGAGTCCCTGAGCAGGCATTGTTAATTGACTTAAGCCAGGATTAGTGTTAATCAGGTTTTGTGCCCTGGAACCATTGGCCAATCCTAACCTCATTATTTGATAGCAACACACGTCCTGTCAGCCCCCATCAAGGTGTTAATTAATAGAAGCCTGTGCACCCAGGTCCCAGCCTGGACGCCCTCTTAACTCCCATTTCCCTATCCATCCATCCATCCATCCATCCATCCATCCATCTCTCCTCTCCCACCTTCACACCTACGCCCCCTGCTATAGCAGAGGTCAATACAAGCCAACACACTCTACAAGCTGTAAATTTGTGTAGCCGTGTCGAGCTCGACATCAACAACTAGATTCCATAGTGTCAAGTCTAGTATGAATTAATTTCAAGATGTAAATAAGGGTTTGTTTGTGTCTGGCTTTTCATATCATGTGTGTGTCTGCACACCCCTCAATACCAGCTACAAAACTCACGGCTGTCTCCTCCCATCCCCGCCCTCCCCTCCATCTCTCCCATAGGAGTCTCTCGCTGGCCCCCTGACATAATATGAGATAACGAGGAAAAGGATACATGATCCTTAGACTCTCTGACACCTCTGTCTCTGTATGTCTGTGGTCTCCCAGAGTTTGCCATTATCCCGCTGACCCACAAACGAAAAAAAGGATCTCATTTTTACATGCAGTCTCCGCTTTTGCTACATGGTTGAACCATGCAGAAGTCATGCAAGATTCTGCACAGAATAAATGCATCTAATTGCACATTTACAGAAATGAGCATAGATAGATAGATAGATAGATAGATAGATAGATAGATAGATAGATAGATAGATAGATAGATAGATAGATAGATAGATAGATAGATAGATAGATTGTCTACTTCAAATTGCGTTGCTGTGTTAAGATACTGAATTCAAAACACCTTCCCCATTACTTTTCCTTCCTTTCTTCATATTATGTGAATAAAATCAACATCAAGAAGGATTAGTGATGATTGATTAGAGATTCTGTCTCATCTTCTAATGCTCCTAAATAAAGCAAAAGCATTTTTTATCCCATTAATCAAAGGTTAATCGAGTAGAATACTTTATTCCTTAAAATAATCGATAGCTGCAGCCCTAGTTCACATTTGTGTGTAGTATATGTGTTTGAGTGTACACTTTGTCACTCTGTGAATGTGAGCCAAAGGAGCAGTCCAGGAGCCATCCTGCCAGAATAATCAGCTCTATAATTAAGAGCTGCGAGTATGTCAACTGCCGTCATACAACCCCTTCTCTCTTTCTGTCTCTTTCACTCTCACTGCCTGTCTGCCTCCATAATGGCACTGCATTTGTCTCTTTCCTCCCTGCGCCTATGCAGAATGCTCATGACATTTATTGTGAAACTAATGGCGGTGCTTCAGTCCTCCTAATTGTAGGCTTTAATTGCAATAATTATTTACAAGCCTAATTAGAGCCTAGAGAGTGTCAGGGAGAAACACGAGTGCCGGTTGAAGGAATCACGATGGGTTTGTCAGGAGCCAGGCGAACGGTAGAGTGAATAGAGAGGCAATGTTTGGTCTATAATTGGGGGAGGCCACGTCTTCCAGACTCCCTGCCTCTGTCACTCCTGCTTTCGCTGTCTCTTTTAGCTTCTGTCGGTCGGCTTCCTCCTTAGCGCCGAGATGGGGCTGCAATCACCGAGTGAAGTGCAGTGTAGTACTTTTTGAAGCTGAGCCCACACGCCAGCTGAAAGCAGCAGGTTCGGTCCCCAGCACTGTGGTAAAGGTGTTTATGTAGAGGTCTCGGGCTGACGCTGTAGACTGATCTTTCCTGTTTGAGAGGGGCTGACAGCTTACTTCGCTACACCACCAGCT